>NC_089795.1:44090267-44095267 GCF_040412425.1 Macrobrachium rosenbergii
CCATCTATTTCTTAAACAAATGCCGAGAAATAATTACCAATTTTTCTACTTATAAATATAACATTTCTTTATTTCTTTTATTTATTTATTTTTGCAGGATTTGTTCATTATAACATTCAGTGATAAACTATTTTTTTTATTGACTTTTCATTCTGTTTTTGATATTTCCTGTATATTGAAATCAATGGTTTTTTTGAGACTGATTCATTATAACAGTACTTGAAGTCTATTTTCCTCAAGATCAAGATAGTCCTACGTAACACTCATTTAAAAAGTTACCTATTGTATTTTTAACCTTGGACTTTTTTTCTTATTATCCGTCTATTTCTTGAATAAATTATGAATAATATTATTTTATGTTTACAAATACAAAAAAGAACACTATGTTATATATTGTATTTTTAACCTTGGACTTTTTTTTTTATTTCATCAATCTGTTTCTTAAATAAATCGTGCGTAATATTAAGTTTCCCGCTACAAAGGGTAATATCCCAGAGGCAAGATCTCCTGTATTACCATAACCCCAAAAATCCTTATCGAGCTTATTCCAAAACGAATTTCTATACCTAATACGGAAATGGTTACGTCGTCAGCCGGCGAATATGCGACTGTTCACATCGAGATTACAATATCCATAAAATATAAATTCTATTGAAACAGGGCTAAAATTGTATACATTGGTTTGAATATGCAAATGCAATGCAATATGCAAATACAATTTAAGCCTTGTTATCTTTTTATTGGGTTCGAAATGGTTCTGTGTAGTATTTTTTCACGCTCGCGTTCACAAAATTTTGGTTATCCGAACTGCTGCATTTATGATCAATCTCTCATTATATATATATATATATATATATATATATATATATATATATATATATATATATATATATATATATATATATATATATATATATATATGTAGAATCTACTGGTCACTTTTACCAGACACATATGTAATTCTAATAGCCACAATGCCCTCTTAATTTCTCGATTCTTCGCTTTTTGGATATGCTTGTAACTACGAAGCCGAAAATTATCCAGACGGAAGAAATTGAAGAGCCTGTGAATAGCGGTCGCGAGAATCGAACCCGCGTTACCATATTCACAAGGAGGTCACGTTGCCGACCTGGTTATGAGAAGCGAGAATCGAACCGCGTTACCATATTCACAAGGAGGTCACGTTGCCCAGGTCGGCAACGTGACCTCCTTGTGAATATGGTAACGCGGTTCGATTCTCGCGACCGCTATTCACAGGCTCTTCAATTTCTTCCGTCTGGATATTTTCGGCTTCGTAGTTACAAGCATATCCAAAAAAAGCGCGAAGAATTCGAGAAGTTAAGAGGGCATTGTGGCTATTAGAATTACATATATATATATATATATATATATATATATATATATATATATATATATATATATATATATATATATATATATATAGATATATATATATACACATATATATATACATATATATAAACACACAAAGAGCTGTTTTTTCTAATAGAAGATTGCTCTAGAGCGAAAAGAAAATCCCAAATGATGGTTGATAATTTTATCCTTTAGCCATTAAATCCAGGATGTACCCTTTATGCAGAAGGCTTCACGGCATTTGGTATTTTGTGTGCCTATGCATTAGTTTTATGTATATATATATATAAATATATATATATATATATATATATATATATATATATATATATATATATATATATATATATATATATATATATATATATATATATATATATATATATATATATATATATATATATATTATATATACATACATATAGTATATATATGTATACGTATTTATATATACTCAAAGTACATAGACTATACATATGTATATAATATATACGCACTGTGTATGTTTGTGGGTATGTATGAGAGATATACAAGGTAAAATATTGTAAATTCTCATCGACACTGTATGCCCATGTAAATGTCAAAATATTTCTTCATAATTATCACTCCATTATCATTTTCACACACATTCCACTAATTTCTCAAAACATAAACGCAACGAGTAAATCCGACGCCTGCAAAAAGAAGACCAACCATGAAATAAAAACGGAACGAAAGAGGGAACTGAAAATTCAGAGGACTTAGGATTTTACTGCGAATTGGAATCCTATTTTAATCCCTGCATGTGCTGTTGCATCCTGCATTGCATCTGCTTGTTGCGTTATCTTCTCTTTCGAAATCAAAATGTTTTTGGGCCACTCTTTTATTCATATTTTCCTCTTTTTTTTTTTGGCTAAGTCGAGTTTAAAATTTTATCTTTTAGAGTCTTCGTGAAAAGTTAAAAGCCATTTCGTGGGATGCGAAAAAAAAGCAGCAGCCAACTGCTTTTTAGTCGTCGTTTTCAGGAAGAGAAGCGAACTCAGAATTTCAGGCTAAACGTTTAGATTTCAGTGATATATATATATATATATATATATATATATATATATATATATATATATATATATATATATATATACATATATATATAAATATATATATATATATATGAATATATATATGTATATATATAAATATATATATATATATATATATATATATATATATATATATATATATATATATATATATATATATATATATATATATATGTATTATATATATGCACATATATATACTCTACATATATTATATATATAAATAAATAAATACACACATACATTCATGGATATAATAAGTTCATTTGTCATGATTCCTACATTTATTTTTTATACATTGCCTACATTTGAAGTATTTAAAGCATGGCCTTATTTTCACACAAACAGAGAGCACACATATACATACATAAATAAATAAATTAATACATAAATATATATAAATTAATATATATATATATATATATATATATATATATATATATATATATATATATATATATATATATATATACATATGTATATAAATATATATCCACGTGAATTATAATTTAATAGAATAGAATTTAACACCTCATTAAAATCTACCTAAGTGATAATTTCAGTATCCACAAAACTACCAACAGTTTCGACTCTTTGAAGTTGTATAAATCTTCCGGTTTTTTTTTTTCTGGAAGCGGGATGCAAACGGTTCTCACTCTTCCACCCTACAATTTTCTTTATTTATGACTAAAAGAAACGTTAATTTTCCATCTAATTTCGACTGTTTTTATCTCATATACATGGCGGAATTTACTTCCTGATGAAATAATATAATTACGTTCAACACCTATTTCTCTCAAGTAGCATTTTACACATTTTATTTTCCTTTTCAGTTTCATTAAAACCTTCCTTCCTCTACTAACCTCAGGTGCCCAACCGAAATGACCTCAGATGCCTAACTGAATGACTGACTAACTTAGTAAATAACTGAGGCACTGGAATTCCTTTGTTTAATAATGAGGAACCAGCCAAGCGCGTGAATTATAGATCTGTCTCCATTCTCAACAGCGATATACCAGACTACACTCGCCAGGTTACATCAAAGGATATTCCCTCGTTAAGTTATAATCGAACAGAACCTAAATATAACCTGGAGGGTCTTTGAGGCCGAAGGCAAACATGTCGAGAGATAAGGAGCGCGTGTTTATTCCCGAGTAATTACCGTCCTCCTGCTTCATCCCGAAGTGACAGATTCAAAAGCTGGAAACTGAATCCGGATGGACGGCGAGAGCAGCAGTGGCTCCTCCCCCGAGCGTGCCACCAGCTCATCACAAAGCCAGCGTCGGATTCCAGCGTATTGTTAAACAGCGCGAGCAAACAAAGGCTTATTGCCCGGATGCCTTTGAGGCTAATTGGAAATTGAAGTCAATGATAGTGCCCGGCACTTCATTTGGGAGTCCTTATTCGCTCGCTCTTGGCATAATGAAACGCATAAGATTCGGCGCATTATTTGCTTGATGAGGGCTGGTTTACATAATCACGGACGACTGGGCCTCTGAAATTTTTTTGGGGGAGAGCGAAGTGTGGGATGTTTCTGGTAGCTTGTAGTCTTTCAGGAGAATGTTCTTATGGAAAAGAGACCAGTAGGGCCTTTGTGTGAGAGAGAGAGAGAGAGAGAGAGAGAGAGAGAGAGAGAGAGAGAGAGAGAGAGAGAGAGAGGACAATTACTGAACTTACTTTCTCAAATGATAAAAAACGCCCCGGGTACAAGGTTAAGGAAATGCAAGGGAAGTAAGTTGAGTTTGTTCTTAAAATAAATAATGACGAAGACTGATGGAATGAAATATTACTCGGGTCGGCACTTTTGATACAGCATGCATTATTGTATAAGTAGGTCAAATAGACTTTATAGATTAAGCAGAGGGCAACCATCTCACAGCAGAGATGAAATCAATCCAAGCAGAATGTAAAACTTGCTCCTGTTATCCACGTAACTTACCTGTATTTCCTTCTAACCGTTCTAATTTTTCCATTGTCAATAACTTTAAACAGCCATAGATTGAAAGTGCGCCCTTGTCTAAGGTTCACTCTTGCGCCAAACTAGTCACTCTCACTCCACAAAAATTTAACTTCTATCTGACGTACTAAATATTCTTCTCTGTACATCACACTCAGTTCATATAAAGATTTCTGATGACTTTTTTAATGATGGATACATTTTTTTTCTTTACGCTCAAGCTTTTCGCTTTAGGCCTAAACGTTCACTTCACACATCCTCTTTCACGTAAAACTTCGTTCAGCATTTCCTTGATCAGGCCTTCTGTCACGTGCCTCACTTCTCAGTTACAACACTTCTATGCGCCTTCAGATGTAACAAGAGCAGTGGCGCCATTATAATTCATACAATCAACATAATCCGTATCCAAAGGGACAATTACTTCTTTTATCCACTACTTATGAATATTTTTCTTAGAATACATAGTCACCCAGGACACTCATCCAGGATGTAACATCTTTAATAAATCCTAAAAATCTTGGGAACTTCCATTCTTCAACTTTTTCTTTGTTACTCATTCTTACATTACCAGCATATTTACATTATTCATACAT
>NC_089795.1:44100267-44102767 GCF_040412425.1 Macrobrachium rosenbergii
CATTAAAGACAAACTTTATAAATATATTCGCGTTCGAGGGAGCTTGAGCCAGCCTGACCCAGCAGTTGTGCAAACATAGATTTACCCGATTTATTAATACGCTGTATCAGGTAAATACGAACCTTCAAAGGGCTTTTTTTAATGGAGTTTGGCTCTTACTTGCCGACCAGCTCAACGTTTGGTTAAGGAACCTTTTTGAATACCAAATTATGACGAGTGTCTGGGATCACGATGATTGAGAATTACGCGGAGAGAAAAAAATATATGTAAATTGGACGTAAAGATATCGAAAAATGTTAATTAATGTGCATACGTGGAACGAATGTAAAAAAGGTGTACTGTATTTAAAAAAATTAAACATCAAAAGATGCTAGAGACTGAGAGATGCGTATACGTGGAAAGAGTGTACAAAAAGCTTACTATATTTAAAGAAAATTTAAATAGGACGTAAAAAATATCTAAAAATGTAAAATTAATGATAGAGATATGTATACGTGGAAAGGAGTGTCAAAAAGGCACAATGTATTTTTAAAAAATTTAAATTGCATGTAAAGATATCTAAAAATGTTAATGATTAAAATTGTATAAAAAGGTGTACTGTACTGAAAAAAATTTAAACTGGACGTAAAGATATATGAAAATACTAATGATTTGATTCAACACAAAGTACATGTGTATACTAGGAAAGTGTAAAAAATTGAATACCGCATATCAAATCAATTCTGTGAAATTAGTGAAAAAGAACGAAATGTAAGTGTATTTTTTATATGCATTTATAGAGCTGAAAATACACGAATAGGTGTTTATGTATTTTTTTTTATCTGAGCGAAGTCCCTCAATAATTATATTTCTGGCTTTTAATTACTCATTAAACTGTTTTTTTTTTCGTTGCTGACTTCCAACTTTCTGTGGAGGTTTCTGTTTCTCTGCTATTGTAGCATTTTTTTTTTTTTTAGGGGAACGAAAATTTAATCAGATATTTTGTACTAGCATGCACATATTAATATAATTTATGACTCCTAAATTCTTACTGTTCTAGATGAAAATTCGCAAGTGATAAAGAACCTGGAAAAAATCATTCGTATTAGCATATTCATAAACGCGAATGAAATGTCACAAAATAAATTGCGTACCTGCCTGTACTCGCGATAAAATCTGCTGACTAAACTGTCCTGTTCTTCATTACAAAAACCACAGCAAAATCATGACGTCCCGTTCGGCAAAATGTTAATTACGTGGATTAGCATAATGTTAATCTTTTAATAAGACAGGACGGTGATTGCATCATGCAACTTATTTCTGTGGGAGGGAGGGACTCACGAAATCATGCAACATCACGGATTGACTGACTTTTCAGCCATGTACCAGAGAGAACTCCCCCCCCCCCTTCTTTTTCTTAAATTGAGGCATGCGTATTCAGAATTCGCGTTACCCAGCATCCTAGTGTTAATTATTGTTGATTATGTATTGTTGTTTTATTTTATTATTCTTGAGTTAATATTTTATACCTTTTCATCCATCCTCCACTACCAGACGCACTCCCACTATCATGACAACAATAATAACAACGACTACTAGTACTACTACTACTACCACTGCTACTACTACTACTACTGCTACTACTACTACTACTACTACGACTATCTTTTTTCAGACTATTCCATTCTTTTTCCTCTTCGGAACTGGACCTTAAATAACTTCAACGATTCGGAGACAGAACCAAACAATTGGGAGAGCAATAAGACCACGATTGGGAGTTGTAAAAAAAAAGAAATAAAATAAAAATACACTTCGGGTCTATAAAATCCAATCAATGAAAGGCTAGCACATCTGGGTTAATAATACTAGTTTTAAAATCTAGTGTACCTTGGTCAGGTGAGTTCTATCTGTTCAGTAACTAAATCTTTATTGTTACGAGCAAAAGTCCTTCAGGGCTTAAGTCATAGGGAATGGATAGAAACTAGAAGAAAACTTAATATTGCACTTCTTCTTCTCTGTCAAATAATGGGACATACGAAGAAAGAGAAGCAAAAAAAAAAAAAAAAGATACAAAACTGAATAGCTCAATTTTCGAAAATAAAGTCATCGTGAGCATTTGAATCAGGAAAGGTTGAGCTTCAAAAAATATATTTTGACTCCTCGTCAGGGACTCCAAATTAGGTAAAAAATTATACCCCTGTGATTATTATCTCGTGACGATTGTGCTGTTATTTTTGTGTTGGGGCTCTTGTAATTTAGGATGGGTTCAACGGATGCCGGGAATTCCTGCCACAATTTTCAAATCATTATTATAATTAGATCACGTGAAAGGCAGGGAGGGAGCTCAAATCGGGTTTGAAAATACGTCATAGCGATCATTCCAAGCATATATCTTTTTGTATTTCTGATATACAATCAAAAAATAAAATTCTGCCGAAACCCAGTTTTACTTTCCCCCACAGATTAATTGCTCATAAATAGTTGTCCGAGTTGCTTCAGCAATTTTGAAACATTCTCCAAT
>NC_089795.1:44107767-44112767 GCF_040412425.1 Macrobrachium rosenbergii
TGAACTTTATTCGAGCACGTGGTCTCAATCATAGACAATTCAACTGCTTTTTGGAAGAAAGTGAGAATCCTCGTGGATTGCCTTATCATACTGATGTGCGCTGGTTAAGTCGAGGAACGGTGTTGAAGCGCTTTTATGAATTGCGTTGTGAAATCCAAATTTTCATGATAGAAAAGGAAAGGAGATGCACGAACTTAATGACATTATTTGGCTGAAAGATTTGGCATTCATGGTGGATATCACAGATCATTTGAATCATCTCAACATCCAGATGCAGGGGGAAAAACAAACTGGTGACCGATTTCTATGACTTGATTCGTGCATTCGAAATCAAACTCCAGCTTTTTCAACGTCAAATTGCATCACATAATCTTGCACACTTTCCCAATTTGAAATCTATGCAAAATAAAAATAACATTGATGATGGTGACCTAGCAGAGAAATATTGTGAGAAAATATCAAAGCTCAGAGATGAATTTCAAAACAGATTTAGTGACTTCAAGTGCATGGAAAATGAATTTGCTGTCTTCAGAAATCCGTTCTCAGTTGATGTAAATGTGCTACCTGAACCTCTGCAACTGGAAATAATTGACATGCAGTGTGATTCGTGTTAAAGGATAAGTTTTCCACCTGTCAACTGAGCACGTTTTATCAATATGTGGATTCAAAATATCCCAATGTAAAATATTTGGCATCAAAAATCATGTCTATGTATGGAAGCACGTTTGCCTGTGAACAGTTATTTTCAGTAATGAACATTAACAAATCCCGGTTACGGTCGAAACTTAGTGATGAACACCTCAATTCCATCCTCAAGATCGCTACTAAGTCATTTACCCCAAATTTTGATGCACTGGTCAAGAAAAAGAGATCTCAAGTATCTGGAAGCAGTAGCTCCCAGCATTAAGATTGTTTTAAAAGTGAGAATGAATGTTTCCTTTTTTCTTATCGATGTGAAAGGTATTTCTTTTATTCATCCATGTGCAAGGTACTTTTTTCTTTTTTCTTAGGCATGTGCAAGGAATTTTTTTTCCTTATCCATGTGCAAGGTATATATTTTTATTTATCCATGTGCAAGGTATTGGTTTTTTGCCTATGTGCAAGAAATTTCTTTCTTAAACATTTGCAAGGTATTTCATTTTTATTATACATGTGCAAGATATTTCTTTTTTCTTATGTGCAAGGTATTTCTTTTTTATACATGTGCAAGATATTTTTTCTTATTCATGTACAAGGTATTTCTTTTCTCTTATAAATATGCAAGGTATTTTTTTTTTTTTTCTTATCCATGTGCAAGGTATTTTTTTTTTATACATATGCAAGGTATTTCTTTTCCTTATCCATGGCTCAGGTATATTTTTCTTATCTATATACGATTGTCACGATATAATAAATTCTACAGATTCTCAAAACTTGAGTAATTTTATTTGCTTATTGTATAACTACACAGTTGCTTCTCTCTCTTTCCCCCCCTACACACATACACAATATATGAAAATAGTATATCTGCACTATAGAAATTATAGACTATATTACTAATATATATATATATACATATATATATATATATATATATATAACATACCTATATATATATATATTTACTGCATTGAATCTTGCAGCCTCAAATTAAGTGTCAAACTGGCCTCAGGAGCAAATGAGTTTGACACCCCTGAATTGTATCATAACTTCAAATGATGTTTTATTTCATAGTAGCCTACTAAATAAAAAGTAAAAAAATATGATGCAAACACACACCCATATATACAAAGAGAGAGAGAGAGAGAGAGAGAGAGAGAGAGAGAGAGAGAGAGAGAGAGAGAGAGAGAGAGAGAGAGAGAGACGATACATTATCAAACTCGGGTCCAATTTTATTTTCCGTAATACCATTAATATAATTGAAAATATACTAAAAATACTCTGTTCCAATTGTCACCATTATAGCAGCACACGGATGAAGAAAAAAAAAGGATTCAATTTGTTTTTTCTAATGCTCAGCAATTATTGTAACTTCCAATAATTACAGAGCATCGTTCAATACACAGTGGCTCTGCAGCAATAGAGAGTATTCACAGTAACATTAATATTACTGAAAAATATAAAAGAAATAGATTAAGACTTATAAAATACACGGGTGTTTAATAGTAATACTTACAGATTCCAGTGTTAATTTTGCATTTAAGAACCAAAAGAATATAAAAAATCATTAAGGTTGAACACATCAAATTCCATGTCAATCATGCGACAAATTCTACATTGGTCAAACCGGAGAATTATTGGAAAAGAGAATTGACCAGTATGAAATATGTACAGAATTGCAATCCAATTTTCGTTCATGTTAGACGAAACAATCATGCTATCAATGGATAGGCAGTAAAATGTTGATATATCCAATAAAATATTGGAAAGTAATATAATAACTAATTTCATAAACGAAAATCCTTACAAAAATGAAGACATCAGCTAGGAATGGATAAATCCTAAAATATAATATATATATATATATATATATATATAAAGTGATATATATATATATATATATATATATATATATATATATATATATATATATATATATATATATATTTGAAATAAATATGGGGATGTACAGATTTTATGAGGTGGCAATCTATTTCTATTGATTGTGAAGATTTATTTGTTAATTTTCTGTTAGAAGATAAGGATGCTATGTCAAATACCTGTGCAAAAATGAGCTTGTAGTCAACACACTCACCTTCCTGTTATTAAAGTCACACTGCTTACTGTTTTAGATGTTTGTATGTTTACAGCGTGCATGTATACAGGTAAGTCTTGTTATCTTTAGAAGTTTTTAAGTATAAGAAGGCAAATGGTTAGGAAAATAACATTTGTTCCAAATTCCATTTCTTCTTTTGCAGTTTTCCAGCAATATATATTGTTTATATATATATAACATAATATATATATATATATATATATATATATATATATATATATATACATATATATATATATTGTATATATATTATATATATATATATATATATATATATATATATATATATATATATATATATTTGTTGAAAAACTGTAAAAGAACAAAAGATATTCATAGCAGGAAGAAATGGAACAAATGTTATTTTCCTAACCGGTTTCGTCTTCTTATACATTTTAAAAACGGCTACAAGATAACAGAAACTTACCGTATACATGCGCAACAAACATACAAACATCTAAAACAGTAAGCAGTAGTAAGACTTTTACTTAATAAGAAGGCGAGTGTGTTATTTACAAGCTCTGTTTTTCACAGGTATTTGACGTCATAGCATCCTTATCTTCTACCGGAAAATTAACAAGTAAATCTTCTACAATCCATAGAAATAGATTGGCTAAACTCCTTAAAATCTGTACATCCTACATATTGGCTACAATCCTTCAAATCCGTAAAGGAAAGAAAGCTAAAATACTTGATTCACTCTTACACACTATGCTGCGTTTGGGGTCTTAACTAATTCCATTGACATTTTCTTCCTTTAATTTTACTTCTCGAATGTGGAAAATTTTGGTAGTTTTGAATCAACGAATACTGAGGTGGGGAGAGAATTCCCTATCCTGGAAGTAAGTGATAAGGAGAAATGATAGAACTGGTTGACCATCAAGTTCCCAACCTCCCCATTTATCCTATGGACCTAAAGTGGTGTATTCGTTCAGTCCTTAAGGAGCCAAACTCCTCTGCATCCCTAGTCCTTAAGACAACCTTTACCTTTCCCTTGTTCGTTTTCTTATTCAACTTTTCTGTTCTTCGCTCCATTAAAAAAAAAAAGCTTATTCCATGGGTATAGTCAATGTTATAAATCGCTCCTAAGAATATACGCTATTCAAGAGTATGCGCGGCAATCTAAATTGTACCTGAAACAAATATATATATATATATATATATATATATATATATATATATATATATATATATATATATATATATATATATTACTAACAAGACCTCATTCAAACTAGATGTTATCTAGTGGAGATATTAATTCAGAAAAATTTTATAAGCTTTCTAGGACACACAGTCCTCATTATCAAGTTTGAATGAGGTCCTGTTTGTAATTCTAATGCACAGAACAATTGTGTATGTGATAAAGTTAATATACATATATATATATATATATATATATATATATATATATATATATATATATATGTATATATATGTACAGTACATACATTTTCCCGAAAGCTGCACTGCCCCAGTGTCTCCATCTGTCGAGTTAAAAAGGCGAACATTTTACCTCCCATAAATTTCATCCTTGAACGTCGATAAAGCCCACTTTTCCCACGCCCCCTTCCCGAGGCAGCTCTCGGCCCCCTTTCGAATTACGAAAATAAACAGATTACCGTGGAAATTAATGATGTTATCTCTGGGATAACAGCGCTCGCTCTAATGAGAGAGAGAGCCCTTTCTGCATCATAATAAGATGCACGGTTTGTAATTACTCATGCTTAATTAGTAAGGAGGATTCAGGGGAAATTATATCTGATAAACGGGCGGCGTCAGCGAGGATATTTCCATTTCATTTTTATAAGTGACGGGTTGCAATATTGCATCTTTTGCCTCTTCATATATTCGCAGGGCAAATTTAATTTGCATTTTATGGATGGTGTGGTTAATCAAGCGTAAATTCGTACGAACAGGCAATGTCAATTATCTTTCATTATGACTTTTTCTTTTTTACATCCTCCTTTCATCCATTTCGATTAAAACAATCCACCTATCTTTCACCCATTTTGGATAATGCATTCCTTCCACCTTGAACCAATTTTGGGTGATACAACCTTTCCACCTTTCACCCATTTCGGGTGATGCAACCCTTCAACCTCTCACCCATCCGCCCCCCTTTCATCCATTTCGGGTGATACAACCTTTCCACCTTTCACCCATTTCGGGTGATGCAACCCTTCAACCTCTCACCCATCCGCCCCCCTTTCATCCATTTCGGGTTATACAATCCGTCCACCTT
>NC_089795.1:44120267-44130267 GCF_040412425.1 Macrobrachium rosenbergii
ATAATAATAATAATAATAATAATAATAAAAAGAAAAAGCCCAGCATTGCATCAAACTTTTCCCGTAGGAAATCATCTCATAAACCAGGGGAGACTCTGTGATAGTTCCTTCCTCTGACTGCAAACTTGATCATGTGGGAAGCATTAAAAAGAGATGGATAAGGTAACGGCGCCTCGCGCTGGAAACATTAAGCAGATATATGCCGTCATAATTGTGATGAACTGTGGCAGTTCAAGCCATTCCTCATGCGAGGAATATCCTCGTATTGCTGAGAAAGAAGATCGGTTGACGGGAGATAAGAAAGAAGACATTTCTTCTTATATTACATGGCGAAACGGGGCAGACATACCGACGGAAACACCAAACGTCTGACAGACAGTTTACGACGGAATTTTTACTGTCAATACCCTTTTATTTATTTTTTTTTAATGTTATTAACGGTAATTATGGATATGCAGTGCAGGACGAACATAGGTGGTCTCTTGAAAAAGAACAAATGTAACATGGAGTTCTGCTTGGAGAGAGAGAGAGAGAGAGAGAGAGAGAGAGAGAGAGAGAGAGAGAGAGAGAGAGAGAGAGAGAGAGAGTTTTCTACTTCGAATTGCCACACTGAAAACCCAAACCCCAAGAGAGAGAGAGAGAGAGAGAGGTTTTCTACTTCGAACTGCCACACTAAAAAGCCCGAGAGAGAGAGAGAGAGAGAGAGAGAGAGAGAGAGAGAGAGAGAGAGAGAGAGAGAGAGAGGTTTTCTACTTCGAATTGCCACACTGAAAACCCAAACCCCAAGAGAGAGAGAGAGAGAGAGAGAGAGAGAGTTTTCTACTTCGAACTGCCACACTAAAAGCCTGAGAGAGAGAGAGAGAGAGAGAGAGAGAGAGAGAGAGAGAGAGAGAGAGAGAGAGAGAGAGAGAGGAGAGAGAGAGAGGTTTTTACTTGAATTGCCACACTGAAAACCCAAACCCAAAGAGAGAGAGAGAGAGAGAGAGTTTTACTGAACTGCCACACTAAAAAGCCTGAAGAGAGAGAGAGAGAGAGAGAGAGAGAGAGAGAGAGAGAGAGAGAGAGAGAGAGAGAGAGAGGTTTTCTATTTAGAATTGCCACACTAAAAACCCCGAGAGAGAGAGAGAGAGAGAGAGAGAGAGAGAGAGAGAGAGAGAGAGAGAGAGAGAGAGAGAGGTTTTCTACTTCGAATTGCCGCACTAAAAGCCCCGAGATATTAGGCTGTCTTGTACATCAAACGGAGAGATCAAGGGCTTTAGAATGAAATGCCTGCAGCTAAAAAAAAAAAAAAATGAATCAGCAACTGGGAAGAAACAGGGGAAGTAAAAGACGCTGATGATAAAAATAAGATCAGCTGAGCTATTTTCGCGTTAAAGGGTGAATGGGACCTAGTAATGAAGGCCAGTAAAATATAAAATACACATAAGAAATAATTGTTGTGTCTGAAGGACAGTTGAAGTTTCCATGAGGATTATTTTTAGTATTATTAATAAATTTACAAAGACCTCTTAACTTTTCGATGTCCTCACCTAATGGATACGTAAAATTTTCAAAGCCAGATACCCTGTGTGTATATGTATATGTATATATATATATATATATATATATATATATAATATATATATATATATATATATATATATATATAATTATATATTAAAAGGACCTCATTCAAAACTGGATGGTATTCATGGAGCATTTATTCAGAAATACCATCCAGTTTGAATGAGGTCCTTTAGTAATTTACTAATGCACAGAACAACTGTGTATGTGATAAAGTTAATATATATATATATATATATATATATATATATATATACATACATACATACATACATATATACATATATATACATATATATATATATATATATATATATATATATATATATATATATATATATATATATATTATGAAAGAATCACGGGAAAATAGACCCGACAAACATCTCAGGTTCAAGAGGTAAAGGCATGTATGTCTTCACAAGATCAAATTTATTATGTCAACGTTTCACATCACATGATGCATCTTCAAGGCTGGAAAACTGCAGACAATAAATACTTAAAATGTCACTTATGCAACGAGAAAACCTTTAAAAATTTAAAACATTTACAAATACAAAATTAAAACAAGAACTTGAAAAAGGAACACCTTACCAAGGCAAGAGTTAAAAAGTGACTAAAAAGACAGGGAGAAAAAATAAAACAAACGAAAGAAACCTATAACGAACGGGGAGAGTAAACAAACAGGCAATTATATAAACAGCTGTCTGGACGACGATTGGGTTTTAGTTGGTACATTAGTTTTATAAAAAGTGATTCCAACAACATCAACTCGTCGTCCTTACGGGCAGATCCAATAATTTTAAAATGATTTATACCTGCTGGTACTAACAAATCTTAGAATGGTTCCGAACATTGGATGGTTCGGGATTGACAATGCAACCTGTCCTGAAGCTGACACCTGGTGGTAGCAGAAACGGACCTGAGAAGCTCTCCCCGCATATCCAACGTAGGTTCTGTTGGATAAGTGACATTTAAATATTTATTGTCTGTGATTTTCCAGCCTTGAAGATGCATCATGTGATGTGAAACATTGGGCATAATAAACCTGGGATTCTGCGAGAGACATGCCTTTTACCTCTTCAATCTGGATATATATATATATATATATATATATATATATATATATATATATATATATATATATATAGTTATGTTATATATAATATATAATATATATATATATAATATATAATATAAATATAATATAAATATAAATAAATATATATATATATATATATATATATATATATATATATATATATATATATATATATATATATATATAACCTTCCCAGATGGGTTCTATATTAACCTGATTTTCATCTCTCTCTCTCTCTCTCTCTCTGTCTTAATTATTCAGTCATAAGTGGCTCAATCTTTCATTTCATTACCATCTTTCAAATTAGTCTCACTGAGCCCAAAGAAAGAACGAGACGGGGCAGAAAATTAATTATCACAGTGAGGGGAAATGGTGGGGCTAATAAAGGCCTCTTTTCTCTCAATATTCCAAGAGTTTAAGTTAATAATACTTTTCTTCTTTTCACTGTGTAAACATTCTGTCACTACACACACGTACACACAAACACAAACACACTCTCTCTCTCCCTCTACCTCTGTCTGTCAACCTGTCTCTATCTGTGTATACACACTCTCTCTGCATATACTCTCTCTCTCTCTCTCTCTCTCACACACACACACACACACACACACATGCACAGACACAAGCACACGCACACAGACTCAAGCGGAAGGGTACTGGAAGAAGCAGAACTGAAATGGTTGGGAAAAGACAAGACGCTATTGATGTCATTAAAAGATTTTCATTTGTTTTATTTGCTGGGTATTCTTGCGAAGGACAAGAAGAAGAGGCAAAGGCCGTGGATATGACGAGAGGGGTTTGGAAGCTTAAGATTTACATAGAGCTCTTGCGACATACAATGGGATGGCTGATATGTGAGTAAAGGCATAAACGATACTTCAGGGAAGGGTCAGAGGGGGTTTCAGGCAATAGAAGAATGACATTACCTTCTTCTCAAGAAACTGATTTTACTGGATGCTACATTTTTCATTTTTCAGTGATCATTCATATACAGTGTTAGAAAATACTAGCTTTATTTTCTATATTATTTTCCTGGATAATGTTTAAAAATTGCGTAATTTTTCTGTGTTGAAAAAATGTGTTAATTCGTATCGAATTTCCATCAACGCTTTCTTAGAAAGCATTGACAAGTCTCATATAACATTTAGGCAATCATTCTGAGCGCGAAGTTAGATGATATCTAACAAAATCATTTCATTAACTTTCATTCTGATATTTCCGTGAGTCAGATTATGCTGAGAATTCTGAACAATCTGTTTATCTATCAATCAATATAGAGAGTATATATATATATATATATATATATATATATATATATATATATATATGTATGTATATATAAATCTGGAGTAAATTGGGCCTACTAACTGAACAAAAATGGCATTAAATTAAAAGCAGCAGCATGCCTTTCTTCTCGTTATCATCAGCTAACATACCGTGGCGTCTAAAAAGAAGAGTAGGGAAACTGGAAGCAAAGTTTAATTTGGATGGATCTGAAAACTTCGAGGAAATCTAATAAGGAAAGATGTGAAAACTTTGAAGGGATTAAAGGCTAACTCACACGACCGAGACAATCTATTTTCAGTTTATTTTCAACAATAACAAATGTTTCGCCTTGTGAGGTTCTGCTTTACTTTAGACTGGGATAGTTCTTCATGATAGATGACGATGTGTAAAATAGTTGTACATGTATTTTGTTATATAATGATTAAGGATTTCAGTTTTATTTGTGCATTTTTTCCTTCAAATTTTCTTTCATTCATTATCTCACAAATCATTGAGTCTCTCTCTCTCTCTCTCTTGAAACAAGCATCAACAAAGCTTCATTAGTGTGGCAGAAAGTAAGACAGGGAAGACATGCTCGTCTCAATCACTTCGTAAAAAAGATAATAAATGAAATGTTCTTGATCAATGCTTCTTCTGAATAGTTTACATCACACGAAAGGACAATTCGTTCATAAATGAGGACCTCCGATATAGCGGCTGAGAACAGAAATAGGATACAATCACTCTCTGACGGAAAACGGCGCTGACAAACGAGCGATCGTTACGGAAAGAAGGCCCTGAGAAGAGAAGAAGATTGCGTTCGGGTAAATAATACGAAGCTTCCAGACAGAGCCGATCCAGAATGATCCAGAATCATATGGAAAAATAAAGCTCCTCCGATGCCCTCGCTGTCCCATAAAAACCGGAGTGAAGGAAGAAGCAATATAGGAGGAAAATGAAAGAGCGTCTCACGCACTTTTACGACTGCCCGCCGAGATTCCTCTGAATATTGTCGGTTGGTGGCTTTCTCTTCGGCCTTGAATTATTTTCTCCCCAGAAGACCAGGGGCTTATTGGCAAAGGGGCGGTCGAAGAGGGCATGACTTTTTCAGGGTGGAAGTAGCAGGACATAAACACGAAAAATGCGGCCACCCAATTATCGTTGCATTTTTTTTTTTTAACTTCCGAGAAAGAATTCCAAAACCTCTTCTGATTGGGAGGCATTCAGCCAATGACAGATCCTTTGAGCATTGATGATAAACGTTTGCCTGTCGAGAGGAATCCACCCATTCATATTTTCTTCCCTATTCTTATTTATGTTTATTTTCTTGCATTTTTAACCTTTTTTCTGTATTATTCTTTATCCTAGCGTCATCTTGTATTCTTCATGTTTCTTTGGATTCTTTATTCTTTCTTGTTTTACCTTCTTGCTTCTACCACGTGAAGGTGTCACCTCTTCTGTCAATATCACGCCTGTTAGGAGTTCAGAAATATGTATGAATGATACAGTTGACACTCAGCTGTTACTCAAAATCCAACCAAATCTTAATACATAAATAACGGAGTTGCGAGAACATGACAATATCTACACACGCGTTCCATCTACATAAAAAAAAAAGCTGCTGCTGCAAATAATGCGTCGTTTTCTAGTATCAGGTTTAATACTAGTCTGTATTGGCTGCAACTAAAATGTGGAATAGTTTGCCTAGTGCCGTTGTGGAAATCCTGTTCTCTAAATATTTCAGCGAGGAGCAAATTCATTCCTGCTCTCTGATGATGTCTCCTGAATTTCGGATGTACGGGTTTCATTTTGTATTCCCTCTTATTTATTTATCTAATCACCTTTTCCTATAACCTGTGTGTCTCTCTCTGCAGGCTGATTTCCCTTTGGAGCCCTTTTTGGTTTATCGTAGTCTGTTGACTTTCCATGAGGGGTTTCAGCTGAAGATTTAAAAAAAAGAAAGAAAGAAGTAAAGAAAGAAAGAATGCAAAGCACAAGCCCCGAGACACTGGCTTGCACATAAAAGATATTCCAGGTGCATTATGGCGTAGCGGAGAACGGCCCGCGCCATAAAAAACGACGTTTAAGGTAACGCTGCCCAACTCCAATGCAATATTCAGGAGCGTTCTGTATTCGCTGCCACGTCTTGCCTTAAGTGGTTGATGAAGTTAATGCACGCTGAAAGGGGACCCCGGTGAATGCGACCGTGCCACCTGCGTATATAATACTGCATTTGTTTTTTCTTATTCTTTCCAGAAAGCCTGGAACTGTCAAGAACCCTTTTGTTGACAGAAGTCTTAGGGAAGGAAGGTGACTGATGCATTAAATTGTCTGGAAATGCATGAAGTGTTATAGGTTGTGTTATTTTTTCATAGTACATATAGTGTTCGGTGTTTTGTTAAGAACTTAGGATTTTCCTTTCTTAGAAATTAGGAATAAGGAAAAGAAAACTTTTTTTATCTTACAATGTTAACATAGGTAAAACAAAGCCTAAAGCATTTTCAGCATCAGTGGAAAACTGCATTAAAAGTTATCTATAATTTTTTTCAGTTTTCGTTTGGCCAGTCAGACAGACAGACAGACAGAGCAAAAATATATAAAAGAATCTTGATCTGTATCAGTGTCCATCTGAAATTGATTCGCCTTTCCCTGGGCCAGTAGCCAACCCTTACACCAAATTTCATTAAAATACATCAGTAACTTTCAAAATACCTTGAAAAAGTTAACTGGATCGAATAAAAAAAAAAAATCCTGAACCCGCATTGTCCGTTATCTCGGTTCACACTTCTACGAACTTTCTTTGAACTCCGTCAATAACTTTTTAAGATTCTTATGGACAGACAGACTAACTGACATACAGATAGGAAGACATGAAAATAAAGCTGGAACCGCACTCGATTCCATCTCATTATCAAATGAAGTCTTTTTTGGCCCATCCGTAGCTTATCACAACTCTATCAAATTTCATGAATATTGTTTTTCAAACTTATGAGATATTTTTTGAATAGACAGACACAGAGACTGACAGACATAGGTGTATACACAACCTCAGGTCAAGTTCACTGGAATAGGGTACGATAACGTTGATAATATACACCAGATCAGTTGGCAAACCAGGGAATAAAATCAAAGTATCATTCCTGGTTTTGACGCTGACGATGATGGCTGAAGGTGTTGAGAAAATACGGGAATAAGATCGAATTAAACTGTAGAACAAAGAAACAGATTTTGAGAGTCGTTAATTTGGCCCGGCATAATCATTAAGATTTCGTTTCGGGGGAACTCTGCTTTTAATAGCGACGACTGAATATTTATGTGTTCAACATCCAGTGCAGAACAAAGAGGGGGCCACAATGCGCCGAATTTCGGCTTCGATAATTAGCGGGATCTTCCCTTCGCGGCGGGCGAAATTAACAGCGATAATTTCGCTTGCGAGGCTCATTATGACCTCATTAATATCCTTTAATAGCGTCAGGTTCATTATCACTGCAGGAGCCTCTCGTGAATGTTCGTTAACGTGCCGAAGCCGTTTCCAAATCGAAGTAGCTTCTCCTAGGGTAAGTAAAAAAAAAAAAACCCTTGATAAAGCATATGCTGACGAATTTTCTATATAGGTTGAGTTAATATGAATAGCTTCACCTGAAGCTTGTATTGGAAAAGCTGTTAGCTGTTGGATTTTTCACTATCATTATTTTTAAGACGAAAGTTTGATTTAAAAAAAAAATTCATATTCTTAATACTTGTTTGTACTCAAAATCTAAAATTTGACGTAAAGAGAACTGGTGTTAAAACAAGGTATGCAGATGAAAATTACTCTGGACTGGCTGAACATTAGACGACCGAAGAGATCAGAAAAAGCTTCAATTAAAATTCTGCAATCAGTTACATTTGGTCTGTGCCACTTACAAGCGTTTCACGTCGTGTTTGCGTTCATGAGCAAAGGACATTATACTTTGTTTATGAAAATTAGCTCTGTGTCCCGCGTCCCAGACGAAATGAATCACCATGAGCTCTAACGCTAGAATTGTTTTAATGTTATATTCGTCGTTTTCGGACATGCAGTCAATGAACTTATTACAAACTTATCAAAGCAAGGTTGTCAATAGATCCATGTATATAAAATATATAAAATATTTAAAAATTCCTGTCAACATGGAGTCGGTATCCGGTTTAGACGGCACTTGTTTTCGTTCATTAAGGAAATTTTATCACTTCTGATTCCTGATATTTTGCATCAAAAATGCGCCAAAGCAGAGAGTTGCAATTTGTTTGAGTTCTGCTTTGAGTTTCAGGCAGCAATACCTTTTTGCTCGAAAGTAATGTCTCATCAAGATCAAATTTTATTCCTGCAAAGGAAGAAGGGCGAACAAATCGAGAAGCGTGTCTCTCGATCTTCCCTGAGACCTTCACAGGAACAGCAGCCCAAACCCAACAAGATCGGCTTATCTTCCCAAGGGAAGACACCGGCACTGAACGTGATATCAAACGCTGCCACAAAGCCCAGATTTGGTAGGACGTCGAGGGGGAAGATTTTGGATGGGGTTTTGTTTTTCCTATAGAAGGAAATGTTTTCTCTTACGGTGATCTTACTCTTCCTCTCTCTCTCTGTCTTGGTCTTGATATGTTATTTTAACACTTTTCAAAGGGGACTTCCCAGTGTGATTACTTGAAGGGAGTATCTCTCTCTCTTTCTCTATGTCTGGCTATCTCTCTCTCACATCTCACATACATCTTACAATACGGTACCCTAGATTAGTTATTTTAACACTTTTCAAAGTGGACTTCCCAGTGCGCTTACCTGAAGGCAGTACCTCTCTCTCTCTCTCTATGGATCTCTCTGTTTCTCTCTCTCTTTCTCCATGGACTTCACCAATGAGTAAGTGGCGTGGAACGGACGAGAAGAGGAGGAACGCGCATCCATTTTGATTTTGTGACCTGATCGAACCCGCGCATTCAGGCGACGGCAGACACCGAGACCAACATGCAAATCGGTATCGACTCAAATGTATTGTCAACATGAACTCATGCACACTCGGATGACAACGAATGCAGGCAGGGGCTGTTCCAGAAAAGCGCTGACATTTCATGTAGTCGTTTCCAGCTCCACCCTTGGCGTGTCTGTTCCAGCAATGGCTCCGGAAAGTTGGAATATGAATTGGAATATGAACTGTACTGTAGTAAGGTTTGGTAAAAGGAATTTGCATAGAAATTCTGCTTACGAAACGCCAGGAAAATGTTGTTATTGTTGGGTGTCCGAACAAGAAATAACATTGCGGTTTTTTTTATTTCGTTTTATAGTTTGGATTTGTTATTGTAAATCGGGATGATTAAATCACTTTAATAAGTGAATGATGAAGAGTTATAGCAGAGAAAGAGTACCGAGCCTTCTACATATGGAAGTTGAATCTTATTCATTTTCATTATACGCAGCATCATTACCAAGCCCATTCATACTCGCAAAATAGAGCAAACGATTTGCATTCCAAGAAATTACGAAACGATAATTCCCATTGTGATTATCTTGAGGTACTACACATTTACCCTTCTTCATTCCTTAATGGCTCCCGTCAGGATAAAAAAGAGAGAGAGAGAGAGAGAGAGAGAGAGAAGGAAATGGTGCGTGTTAGGGACGAAAAGAAAGAGAAACGAACTGAGGGAAGACGCAGTGGAAAGAAAGGAATCACTGGAGTGACGAAGATAGAATTTCTTGACTGTCGGCGAGGAACTGAATTGGAAAAATAAGTGAGGCTCGAGGAGTTTTATTGACGCTCGGTTAATATAAAAGAGATTATGGAATAAGGAGTGAAGTGTGTGTGTGTGTGTGTGTGTGTGTGTGTGTGTGTGTGTGTGTGCTCAAGTTGAGTGGAATGGAAGATGCGCAACTGTAGAATTCTACTGTATGGAAATAGTTTTTTTTTACACATGAATGCACTCGAGATCATTCGTTGTTTTCCATTTTTCTTTATCAAGTTCGATTTTATTTTATTTTGGTCCTCATCTACGAAGTTTGATGTTGATATTTATCATACGAGTACATCTGAAGATTTAGTCATCGATTCATCGGTTACA
>NC_089795.1:44132767-44145267 GCF_040412425.1 Macrobrachium rosenbergii
AGAGCGTGATTTCCGTAGTTTTAATGCTCTTCTCTTCCGTTGTCATTAATGATGATAATACTATGTGGCCTTACATTTTCACCTTCATTTCCATTGTCATTCTCCACTATTCCACTGTCATATTTCTTTCAATAACATCGACAGTAACACTTCATATCTTTCTTTTTATTTCAGTTCCCACGAGGGCAGTCTGGTCAGCCGTGGGAGGCGGTGCGGGGCTTTTCTGCAATTTGTCTTCTCCAATAGCTGGTGACCCGGCCTTGCTGGTCCTCTGGTACAAGAAGGGAACGCACAAACCTATTTATAGGTAAGTTTAGTCGTGGAAGAGTATTCCTAAGTAAGAGTATTTATAGGATAACATTTAGAGCTACGTAGATTGACAGACTAATAGACGAGTCAATGTAGCAATCATTTGATACCAGGCAAGTTCACTGCATCCATAGCGAAGTCTTTCTCAAACTGTCGATAGTCATTTATTTCAGGTCCTCTTCATTTCCAAAAATAGCCTTCCTGGCTATATAATGAATCAGCTTCCAAGTCATTATATATTACTTAATGTCTCATTATACCCTTTCTATTCCCCTTTCTTCTTTTTATTTAAAAATACTATCCAACTTAAGTAGTTTTTTTACATTGAGTAAAAGTAAGACTACCTTTGTATTTTATCGTGATATCTGAAGTTCCTTGAACATATTCTTCAATATGACACCGCGTTCGTTCCGTCGTCTCACGAATCACCAACCGTATGTTTTAATCCTCAACAGAAACAGGAAATGAAAGAAAGATTTGACAAATTTTAGCTCTACTGTTATAATTATTCATCGGAACAATTCGAGTGTCCACTGGAGGGTGGAACTGTGAAGATAAAATTTCCGAGGCTTTCTTTCATTTCCTGTTTATGTTGTAGGATAAAGCATTATACTGTCGTATGTTTTATTTCTTTTAGTATTTACTTTATACTTAATTTTCACACTTCTGTTAAAACGTTTGATATTTTTACCATATTCATAACAATTCTTAAGAATCTGATTTTTTACAAGCAGTAGCTGTTTATTACTCTATTTAATTTTCTTTATTAGCTGAATCCTACGTACCTATTTCCTCGTAATATAACACTTTTTTTCTAAGTATTTCTGCACAGCGTCGGTCAATAAAGTGCTTCATTTACATTTACCCAAAAGTATGTTTTTTTCTTTGGCATTGTGTCATTTCTTGAAGGGCGCTGCAAAACAAAAGTGACGGACAAATTCATCGTGAAATTGCTGGATCAAAAATGAACGCCAGTGCAATAACATCCACAGCACCTTCCACTTCATGTACCTACGGTGAAGGCTCATCAGCAGGAAGTCCACCCTAACACAAGCTGCTCTTTTCATAGCCCTGTTGACATCCGGGACATTAAGGCCCTTCATTTCCAAGCCTCTTCCATTCCTTCTTTTTGTCCGCTTCCCAGCCTCTGTTATTTATGCATGACCAAACCACATGGAAATGTTCTGGTCCATCTTCTCAATCACATCTGTTTCTTGACCACACCCTTGTCCCTAACATTTTTAACCTTTAAACTTATCTTCATCTTTGTAGACTCCAATTTCCGTTCCACAATTCAAATTTCATATGCATTCTTCAGTTCCTTAAAGGAAAGTTAGCTCAACAATGCCTTCATGAATTGGAACTTCTGCTTTCATTGAGTCTTTTCACTTGCAGGGACATGTTCTTTTACTCATACTATGCCTCAAACGAGTCCTTTATCCTATGCTTCAGCTTTGATATGAGAAATGGTCCAGCCACACACTGGAAGAACCCGGATTCCCTGGGATCCCGGGCTACGTTCGAGCCTAGTCAGGATGCGCTAGTCATCCATCACGTCCTAGCAGAAGACGAAGGGACCTACAGGTGCAGGGTAGATTTCAAGACGAACCCTACTCTCGAGTACATCACCAACCTTACAGTTGTGGGTAAGTTTGAGAGTCGAAAATATTAATTAAGGGATATCAGTTTTCTCTACGGAGTTTTATTATTTTACTTTTATAACAGGAATATTGCGGGACAAAAACGCACTAGTTGCAGGTCTAATTTGTTACTTGAAGTATTTTAATCAGGTATGTTTGACCTTACAAACCCCCTTTGTCTCTCGAACAGTTTTTCAGCATTTCACTAAAATACAGTAGAAATTATGCTGACGAAATCATGACATCATTTCAAGTACTGTTTGAAATATTACGCCTTTCAATAGTAATTTGCACTAATCTTGTATATATTAGTAGCCTACTTAATAACTAATCATTGGCTGTCATCTCCCATGGGGTGCTGTACTGCAACTGCATTTATACACTCACTCTCCCAGAGTCCGGTCTGCAAATACATTCGAGGCAAAGCCTTCGTGATCCAACTCTTCTCTGAATGAGTTGCACGGGGAGATAAGCTGTGAGTTGGGATTAGCTTGGCGAACTTGACTGTCAATAGCCTCTTACCCTCTTGTACAAGGGAAACTAATTCTGGGAGTTGTTTCAGTAACCCAGAGGATCCTGGCATTCCTTGGGAATAGCTACCTTGTTTAGATTTTAGAGAGCTCTGTTTTTGCTCCGGCTGAATCTTTGCTAATTGTATGTTGAGGGTTTAAAAAACATCTTTGCTTATTGAATACTGATGCCAGGGGGGTATCGATTATATACTGGCCTCCGGCAATAAATTATAAATTTCATCTAACGAACAATATCGGATTCACAATTCTGAACCTAAGCACCACATAGCACTTGTGTGATATCTAGTTTTCTTATACACACACACACACACACACACACACACACATATATATATATATATACATACATAATATATATATATATATATATATATGTATATATACATACATATATAGTATATTATATATATATATATATATATATATATATATATATATATATATATATATATATATACGTATAAAATTATAAATCCTTTTCTGCCAGTTTTATTTAAAAACCACCTATTAATTGTTGAACTTACATGTTTATGATGATAATCATCATTATTACCACAGAATGTATTTCTACATAGACGACCAAAAAAAGATAAACTACAGCCTGAGAATTATATAACCTACCCATAATGACATCCATGCGAGTATTATTCTCATGAATAATATGGGTCTCCAAAATACTATCATTATATCTACCTAGAGGAATTATGGGCCAGAATGAATGGGCGTGTTCGGGGAGACTGTATTTACGACCCTATGTATGGTACATAAACGTCTACATTACTCTTATCAAACAATGGTCACACTGGAACGATATTTCCCGTCTCCTTTTATTATTCCTATCGCTATTATTGCTCGACGTAACGCCTTTGTAATCTGGTCTGGATAATCTGATTTCTGTTTCAGTGACGACGTGGCACTTGACAACAAGGTAGCTTATAGCTGTCGTGATATTCAGTCATTCCCATTCTCTCTCTCTCTCTCTCTGTCAGTCTGTCTGTCTGTCATGCATTCTCTATTTGTCGCACAATTTCTGTCTGTCTCTGTCTGTTACACATTTTCTCTGTCACAATTTCTGTCTGTCTGTCTGCTACACATTTTCTGTCACTCAATTTCTGTCTGTCATAATAGGTATAACTTCAAAAAGAACTCAAAAGAAAGTGAGTTAAGAAAATGATTCATAATGAGCATAAGTTAAAACAATATTTAGAAAGTGGATACCTTTTAGAAAATTACTGAAAATGGAAAATATTAAAAAATGATGCACAGTAGATAAATTTATATATGAATTCAAGTGCTAATGCCATTTATTTCACATTATCCTAAGCTGGAGTATTTACTGTGCTACTCATTCTCTACTTCAAATTTATCTACCAAGAGAATTGAATTGTAATTTCTTAGATTTCAAATCGTTCACTCCAATGGTTATAATTTGTTCATAGTGTAAAATCTTTTTGTTATATATTTATTATCTTGATGAAAGAACGACTGATCTCATTATATTTTCCAGTTGATAATTGTTTCTTAAGGGTAATTTATATTTTTCGTAAATGTCATCGAACTTTCCATTTTTATTTTATATGACAATGGTTAATCTCATTACTCTTTCCAGCTGATAATTGTTTCTTAAAGATGATCTATATTTTTAGTAAGTGCAATGGAACTTTCCCTTTTTAGTTTTCTGTAAAAGAAAACTGTTGCCTTTGCAATCCAGTTCTTGCTTTGCTGTCCCTTACTCAGTTCTTAGCTCTTTGAGGCTAGAGACTGCAAATCGGCATGTTGATCATCCACCATCCAATCATTAAACATACCAAATTGCAGCTCAGTAGTTTTGATTTTATTTAAGGTTACAAGTAGCCATAATCGTCCGTCTGGCAACGCTATAGGACAGGCTACCACCGGGCAGTGGCTGAAAGGTTCATGGGTTGCGGCTCATACAGAAAACTCGATTGCGCCGAAGAAACTTCGGCGAATTTTTTACTTGTTTTTATATGAGAACGATTAATCTTATAATGCTTTCACTTTGACGATTGTTCCATAAAATAAATTTTATTGCTCCTAAATAAAATAGAACATTTCCAATCTATTCCATTGGTCTTTTTATTATCAATTACTGTAGATTTTTTCGTATCAACTGTAAATATTATTATTGCTTTCCCTTTCCTGTTCTTCTCCTCCCCAGTTCCTCCGAGGCGGTTAGCCATCTACACCGACATGAACGTCGAGGCCCGCAGCGTCGTCGGGCCCTTCAGCGAGGGCGACGATCTCAGGCTGACCTGCCGGGCCAGCGGGGGATCCCCTCCCCCGAGGGTCACCTGGTGGGAAGGCGAGACCCTCCTGGACATGACTTCCGAAGTCCCGATTTTAGATCAGGTGTCCAACACGCTAGTTTTCCCGAGGCTGACGAGGGAGGACCTCCATAGGACGCTCACCTGTAGGGCGTCCAGTGCCAACGTCACGGCGCCCCTGACCGCCTCCGTTTCCCTCGATATGAACTGTGAGTCTCCTTCCTCGGGTGCAATTTCTTAAGGCGTTCCCAGGGGCGCCTTTATGCCCCACTCTGACGGGCGTAAAGTCATTCTCTGAGGGAGAATGACTTGGTGTTTTGTTATTGGTATATTATTCTTTTTATCGAAAAAAACTAATGTTCCCATTAAAACTGGTAAAACATTGACGTCACCAATATCACTTATACATAGAAATAGATGAATTGGCTTACTTCTTAATATAATTTTTTAGTGATTTGGGAGAAATATTTCAAAGTTCGTTCTAATATAATTTCATTACTTTTTAATGATTTGAGAGTAATAATTCAAAGTTCTTTTCTAATACTGAGAGAAATAACGTTATAATATTCCTATTATAAAGCTAAATTATTCATATTACTGAGAGAAATAGCGTTATAATATCCCAACACTTTGCAACAAAAAACTTAAATCCAAGCATTATATACTGAAATACTTTAAATTTCTTAAACATAAGGTTCGTAACTTATTCCATTTTGCTCATTAGTTTCCAACTATACCCTTCACTTACGTCACAGATGATATATCGTAATTGCTTATCTTGTCTCAGTCCAATCATTTCATTTCCATTCATCAGTCACGACTGTATATATACTATGTATAAATATACTGATAAACGTATTGCAACGGTTTGCGATGAACGGTTAAATTTTGATCCCCTATTATTTTCGGATCCGATTTCCACTAAAATCCTTCTGAAAAGCCGATTGGGAAATGATATAAAGAATTTCTTCCTTAACTAAGGCGAGCCTCGGATATTCAAAAGGATCTGAATTGAAACTGGATTTAAAACTATGAGGAGAACGAAAAGTTAGCGTTTACCGCTAGGTTGTTCTCTTTACACTGTTTAATGTGGCAAATAGAATTCCACTCTATATATATATATATATATATATATATATATATATATATATATATATATATATATATATATATATATATATATATATATATATATATGTATATGTACACTCATACACACACACACACATATATACATATATAATGTGTGTGTGTAGAAATCTACTGGTCACTTTTACCAGATGCATATGTAATTGTAATACCCACAATGCCCTTTTAACTTCTCGAATTCTTCGCGCTTTTTTGGATGTGCTTGTCAATACAAAGCCTGAAGATCCAAGTGCAAGAAATATGAAGAAATTATGATGTCCGGTAGTGGGAAACGAACCCGGGTTCCATAATCACAACGAGGTCACGTTGTCGACCTGACCACGAGAAGGATAAAAGTCTATCGCCTCTCTTACATACATATACCTGTCGTTTTCAGATATACTTATTAGAGATGGAACAGACCCATCCTCACCATCGTAACCAAGTGGGCAATCGTTTTTATTGCTCTTTTGGCTGAAATATATATGTACAGTAGAATCTACTGGTCACGTTTTACCAGGTGTATATGTAGTTGTAATAGCCACAATGCTACCGGACATCATAATTTCTTCATATTTCTTGCACTTGGATCTTGAGGCTTTGTAGTGACATGCGTATCCAAAAAAGCGCGAAGAATTCGAGCAGTTAAGAGGGCATTGTGGCTATTACAATTATTATATACAAATTGCGAGCCTTCTCGTCCTGCTTTCCATTCTCTGTAACAATGTCACGTCCAATCAAACCTGCTAATCTGACCTAACCTAACATAACAGAAGTATCCTTACTTGGGCCCACTACTTAACCAGACAGTACTCCCCAAAACGTAATTAACTAATATTTTCTTTTACTAACTCACACAATTTACTCTCTCCTGTCCCCAGTTCCACCGTTATGGGTCCGTCTCCTCACGAACCAAGACCCACTGAGTGCCAACAGGGCATACGACGTGGTGTGCCAGACCGCCGGTGCCCGACCCCCGGCCACCATTACCTGGATGCTGGGAGAGGAGGTGCTTAATACCCATGAGGAAAAGGTGAGACTTATTTTTCATTCATTATTTGACTACCTTTTCTGACTATTCTAGAGGAAAAGGTGGGAACCATTTTTTTTATCTTACTACCTTTTTTGACTATTCTTGAGAAAAAAGTGGGAACCATTTTTTTTTATCTTACTACCATTTCTGACTATTCTTGAGGAAATGGTGGGAACTAATTTTTTTTTTTTTTTATCTTACTACCTTTTCTAATTATTCTTGAGGAAAAGGTGGGAACCATTTTTATCTTTTATTTATCTTACTACATTTTATGACAATTCTTGAAGAAAAGGTGGGAACCATTTTTATCTTTTTTTTTTAATCTTGCTATCTTTTCTTGCTATTTATGAGTAATAAAAGGTGGGAACCATTTTGATTTTTTACCTTTTCTTACTGCCCATGAGTAACATGCGGGAACCATATTTTTTCTTTTAACCTTTTTACGTTTTCTTTCTACAATACTCATGAGTAAAAGGTGGGAACCATTTTTATTTTTTTACCTTTTTACCTTTTCTAACTACTCATGAGGAAAAGGTGGGAACCATTTCAATTTTTTCACCTTTTTAACTTTTCTCATTACTCATGAGGAAAAGGTAGGAACCATATTTTTTCTTTACCTTTTTAACTTTAACTACTCATAACGAAAAGATGAGCTCCATTTTTTTTTTATCTTTCTACCTTTTCTCACTACTCATGATCTTTTTACCTTTTTCTGTGATCAACAGTACATATTTGAACCTTAAAACTTGTTGAGAGGTGTTTAAAACTAAGAGGTTAAAACCTATATTCATAAAATTAGAGAAAGAATTGACGTCGTCACGGGATGAGAAATCAGAGCCATTTTTTTTTGAAGAGGGAGACTTAAGAGGTAAATTTCAGAAAAATCTTTAGATATTTTTTATTCTTTATGAAGAAGGAAATTAGATGACGAAAATGATGCATTTCATGCGGAGTGAGGTTATTATGATGATTTAATTTGACTTGGAAAAGTATTTTAATAAGATAATTTTTTACTGGGAATCAGATTATATAGAATTTTCCCAAAGTATGTGAAGCATTTTGAGATGTTTATATAGATCCAACATTCGCCAATTTTCTCAAACTATATGTAAATCAGCGCTCTAGTATTTAGGAAGCATTATCAAATACTTCTCTACAAGAATTTGTTTGCCTTCCTATATACATATACGCATACAGTTATAATGAATGATATGTAAACAAAACTCCCCACTCTGACTCAAAAGGAAAGACATTGAATGGAAATTCTAAATACAAAAAAGGCCTTAAGCAATGAATAATCGTAAGCACTTTTCATCAATTTTCCTGGTTCATTTAAAGGGCCAAGTTTAAAAAGACTTGGGAAATCACGAATGAAAGAGTTTTAAGAAACAGGTCTTCCCTTGGTGTCCCGCCCCCCACCCTCTACCTTTCCCCGTCTCCACCCAGCCCCCAACTCGAAGGAGACGAAAACTTTTAGCACCAGAACTTGCGACGAAACTTTTGAAGTATTGCCGGATATTGAACTTCTTTAAAACTCGTTGGAGCGTGAGAGGAAATTAATGAGGTAAAATTCTATTACTTTCTTTTCCAGTGTTAACAAGGTGTACTACTTGCTGAAATCTACATTCTTTTGTGTGTGGACTATTCACTGTTGACAGCGTTCAGAATCTGTCGAAGCCATTCTTGATATTAATATGAAATTACATTCGTTTATGGGAAAGCTATTATATGTGTATATGCCAAGCTAAGTTATTCTTTTTATCTGAATACGAGGTGTTACGTCACAATATTAAAACATAATTACTTAGTCTTTTACTGAAACGTTCTTGCAGAAAAATAAAGTGTTTTCAATAAAACTAAAAGAAGAAATTAAACTACACATGCTGAACTTACATTTACATCAAGGCGAAGGTACATTGTACTCCATTTGGCAACAAAGATTTTGTGTCATTATGCGGAACATTTAATATCGCATTGCGAAGGAGAACTGCCTTTTTATTCTTAAGTGAAAGCAAGTCTAGAACTTCAAGCAGCGAAATGGCTCTTATCCGTGCCGTACGTAGCTAATGGCACCATTTCTGCTGGTTTATTGAGCAATTGTTCTGTGGCAAACGACACCCATGGAGTACACGACTGTGTTTTGATACTGTGGATGAAGGCGACATCGCCATTCGATAACTTTTTTAAATAAAAGGGATTTAAAACACAGAATAAAAGCCTTTCTTTTTCGGAGCCTAGAACCACTCATTAAATACTCCTTAAAGTTCGTCCTAGACTCTTAAAACTCCTAGACTCCTAAAGACCTTGGTGTTTGCGCATGGGCTAAGACAAGGACGCTATAAACGCCACAAACCCCAGACTATAACCTCTTTGGCTTGCTATAAACGACGGACTATATTACCTTTTCCCCCCCTCTCTCTCTCTTTCTCTGTTTGCCAGACGACCCAAGAGGGGAACGTGACCACCAGCGAGCTGCAACTGACGCCAAGAGTCTCCGACGCAGGGAAGGTGCTGCAGTGCATGGCCGAGTCTCCAGATCTGCACGAACCGCCGCTCGCCGCCAAGTGGACCCTGGATATTTACTGTGAGTTTTGACTTGCGGTTATCCTTTTTTTTTTTTTTTTTAGTTTTTGTTCAACTGTCTAATTTCACGCAGTTAGATACATCATCTATGATTACTTTAGATGAAATTCAAAAGTGATTTCGATCAGGAATTCTAATATCCCCGGGTAAAGCGCTCTTGTGGTTTAAAAATATTTTTTCCTACGTGTACTTGATGAAATCTTATGGAGATGAATGATGAATTAATTATACACTGACATATTTATTTATTTTTTTTTGTATTTAGAATTCTGGTCCAAGTTTAGATTTGAAAGGGTCATGCGAGAATGTCTGTCCTTTATTTTATAGTGACTGGTCTCTTTGACCATGAGCAAGGGTGTAAAAGAGAGAGAGAGAGAGAGCAAACGCAAAGTTATTCTTACATATAATGCTGTAGCTCATACACAACTGTATTTTCCCCCCTTATAAATTTCAGTGAGTGCAAACAAAACCATTATGTTTATGACCCCAAATCCATATGGATATTTCCTTCCCCAGTGTATATCGTCCCGGTGATGAATGTAAGTGGGAAGTCACTGACGTTAGATATATATATATATATAAATATATATATATATATATATATATATATATATATATATATATATATATATATATATATACATATACACACACACACACACACAAGACTCTCAGCGACATATGTTGGTTTGCTTTCCCCGGACGATGCATTACAGATTTTGATTAAAGAGGATCGTCACTGGTAATTTTTTCTCAGGGGTCAAAGGGTTTGTTCCCTTACTTTGGCAATGTATTTAAGTAATGCTTCTCAGTTGGGACCTGTGTCTGAATAACGCTTCTCAGCTCGGACCTGTGTCTGGTTAATGCTTCTCAGTTTGGACGTGTGCGTGAGAAATGCTTCTCAGTTTGGACTTGTGTCTGAGTAATGCTTCTCAGTTTGGATCTGTGTCTGAGTAATGCCTCTCGATTTGGACCTGTGTCTGAGTAATGCTTCTCAGTTTGGACCTGTGTCTGAGTAATGCTTCTCAATTTGGACCTGTGTCTGAATAATGCTTCTCAGTTCGGACCTGTGTCTGTGTAATGCTTCTCAGTTTGGACGTGTGTGTGAGAAATGCTTCTCAGCTTGCACTTGTGTCTGAGTAATGCTTCTCATTTTGGACCCGTGTCTGAGTAATGCCTCTCAGTTTGGATCTGTGTCTGAGTAATGCCTCTTGATTTGAACCTATGTCTGAGTATTGCTTCTCAGATCGGACCTGTGTCTGCGTAATGCTTCTCAGTTTGGACTTGTGTCTACTGAGAAATGTTTCTCAGTTTGGACGTGTGTTTGAGTAATGCTTCTCACTTCTGATCTGTGTCTGAGCAATGCTTCTCAGTTTGGACTTGTATTTAAGCAGTGCTTTTCCTGTTTTCTATTTGTCTGGACCAAACAACTATGTGACGACTCTCTTTCATCGGTCAAACAATTTACTTGTTCATTCTTCTTTCTCCCTAGCCAAACAGTTCGACTATTTTCTTTGTTGTCCAGGGTCAACATATACTTTTTCTTTCTTTCCTCCTTCTTTGCCAAACACTGTGCGAGTGTGTGAGTGTGTTTATTTTTTTTTTACTTTATCCTAACACTCGTTCCGGAAATAGTTCTCCCTGAGAATTCTCAATGGCTCACAGAAAAACTGAAGTGGTTGTGTAGGTACACCATTTGAATCGAACAAGCATTTGTCGGCATTTTTTGCCTGTTAATGGTGCTTTTTATTTTATTAGCACACTTATTTTCCATTTGTTTTTCTCTTTATGAGAATTTATTAGCTCATAATTAATAGCTGAAATCATTTCAGATTTTACAAATCAATGAACAGAGATGCTTTGGAAACCAAGATAAAAAAAAAATTTAAACCTCACAAAAAGGAAAGTTGAAATAGATCGCAAACCTGAAATACAATTGTATTTTTATTCTGTAATTCCTTTGACATTTTATAAGTGGAAACCCGACTGGAGGGAAGACATATTTGCATCACAAATGGAAGCCAACCGTTTTTACCTGGCTCGTTTCAAGTTGCATTTAAAATTTGTTTCCCCCTGCAAGTGATATGTGATGGGATGATAAAACTCGGTGGACAAGGGGCACGAAAGGGAGGAACTGGACTGGAATAGTAAACAAACTTGTAAACAAATGCGGAAATGGATATACTGTATATATTTACAGTATATATATATATATATATATATATATATATATATATATATATATATATATATATATATATATATATAAAATGTACAACTATATTCGTGGCTTAATATTTATGTATATATATTCCTATATGTATATATACATATATGTATGTATGTGAATATATATCTATCTACTTATCTAGCTATGTATATGTATATATATACATATACTGTATATGTACATATGTATATTTACATATATATTTATACTTATATTCACAAACACATATATATATATATATATATATATATATATATATATATATATATATATATATATATATATATATATATATATATATATACTGTATATACATATCCCTTAATTATTTGCCATTTAGAACACCGTATAAATATTTCTGTTCCATACTCACAAAACCATTATGCTCGTAAAGTTGAAGAGATACTTCCAAGTATAACGCTCTTACTTTCACCCCTTTTCTTATTTATAAGGACAGTGGAATAATGGAAATAAGTATATATAACTGGTGATGGTAAGATGAGAAAAGAGATAAGATGCAAAATAGATGGAGGAGGAAGGCAGTAGGGTGCTTGAAAAAGAATGGGTAGAGATTTGACTTTCCACTTGGGGTCAGGTGGGTATGTATAAAGTGAATGTTGAATGCAAATGAAGGGAAGAGGTTAAGGCTACTGAGGAGAACAATTTGAATGTTACATGCAACATAAGAGGAACTGATAGGTTGGGAAATGTGGAGATATAAAGAAGCAGTGGTTGAAACGTCAGGGTAGATGAAAGGAT
>NC_089795.1:44147767-44170267 GCF_040412425.1 Macrobrachium rosenbergii
TAGGGAAAATTTCATTTGACACTTCTGTGTAAGCTATTGCTCATGAAAAGATTTTGCCACTTTACAATCCCTCAAAGACTGATGTTCGTCTTTCATGCTTTCGTAGAAGTTCCAGGGTGAAGCTTCACACAGAACTTTGAGGTTCCCAGTCCTAACAGGAAAATGCAAAAAGCTTTCATGAAAGTTCCTAGGCCTTGGGTTAAATGGTTACATATAGCAATAAGCTTTCTCATGAATTTTATGGCCCACCCTTATATACTGTATGTATATACATATATATAGTATATGTATGTATGTATATATATATATATATATATATATATATATATATATATATATATATATATATAAATATATATATGAACACACATATTATGTATGTATATATGTGTGCGTGTGTGTGTGTGTGTGTAGAAAAGTCTGGGAAGTCAGCTTTAATCAAGCTAAAATCCAAATTTACCGAGTCGACTTTACCTCGCAGTTACAACTCACGGCCCAATTTGATTTTACGAGCAACGATCAGGCAGAAGGATTTAACTGATGAAATCTAAGGAGAAGATTACAAGGTTATTAACACTGATTAGTTTACCTAACCGTTAAAATAAATAAATAAATAAGTAAAAACATTGTAACAGCAAGCAACACATTTTGAGAATCCACCAAAATAATTTGGTCGGAGTTTGGGATAAACGGAGTTTGGAGTAAATGGAGTCTCTGGAGTAAACGGAGTTTGCAATACCTTTAAAAGACTCAAAATAATGTTTTTCGAAGTCTAGATGCCTGTCACCGTTTCCAATAAGCTAAATGGAATTGGAACGCTTCCTCCATGGCTATTTTGGGGGTGGGTGGGGGTGGCGGTGAGTAGATAGTGGACCAAGGGGAGGAGAGGGGAGGGGAGGGGGAGAAGGAACATTTGGCAGGTGCACCTTACGAATCTTCTTCTACGTCTGTAGACTGAAAATGTTATCTATTAAAGATGTTTATGTATATCTCTCTCTTGAGCGTTACGTAGCTATGATTGTCACTTACGAATAACTTTATATTGGGTCGGTTCAAATTCTGGAAATGAACTGGACACATACATAATTTTCCGTTGGGAAGTGTAGCTTTTAGTTCTTACAGTTTCGCTCTCTCTCTCTCTCTCTCTCTCTCTCTCTCTCTCTCTCTCTCTCTCTCTATATATATATATATATATATATATATATATATATATATATATATATATATATATATATATATATATATATATATATATATATATATATATATATATATATCCTTACATTCATACAAGCATAAACTCTCTCTCTCTCTCTCTCTCTCTCTCTCTCTCTCTCTCTCTCTCTCTCTCTCTCTCTCTCTCTCTCTATATATATATATACTCGTATATATATATATATATTTATATATATATATAAATATATAAATATATATAGTATATATATAATAATTTTACTCTACCATCCCTGTTTCAATTACTGAAAATAGGACATGAGTGTGTTGGATATCCGAGTTAAGAAATACGTGTATACCGTAAATATCTGTTTGATATTTATAAATGTCAAACAGAGATCCAGACTTAATTGAATAAAAAAAACTAGAGCCAAGTTAACAAGCGATGAAAGAAAATTCGACTCCATCATCGAGAACCAAATAAAGATTAATCTAAAATTAATGAACACAGAGAAATGAAGAAAGATAGAGAACTCAGTCAAAACATCTTTTTTTTTATCAAATAAACGTGAAAGATGGATTTTTCCAATAAGTGGAGTGTAAGAGTTCGTTTCGCATATTTACGACTAATTTTCTCTGAACATGAAACGGGGCATGGCATGACTTTATAAGCTTCCTATTAACAGTGGTATTCTTAACACTGAAGTCAAAGGTACTCTGTAAATATTCTGGATGAGAGAGAGAGAGAGAGAGAGAGAGAGAGAGAGAGAGAGAGAGAGAGAGAGAGAGAGAGAGAGAGAGAGAGAGAGAGAGAGTTTGGTTAGTGTTCAGATCTCAAAAACAAAAAATAAACGCACACTCACATATTTATACGTGTATATTATATATATATATATATATATATATATATATATATATATATATATATATATATATATATATATATATATATATATATATATATATATAAATGAATGCAGACATAATTGTATATTTATATATATATATATATTATATATATATATATATATATATATATATATATATATATATATATATATATATATATATATATATATATATATATATATATATATATATATATATATATATAGAGAGAGAGAGAGAGAGAGAGAGAGAGAGAGAGAGAGAGAGAGAGAGAGAAATAAACGGCTTGACAAAGCCAGACAAAACGTAACGCAGATGGAGGAATTGAAAGACGAACAACAGCCGTCCGCTGATCATAAAACGCGACATTTTGGAGGACGTCTGTCGTATGATACATCACCTAAAAAAAAAAAAAAAAAAAAAAAAAAGACCGGAATGCCAGTTGACCTGACAGGTAAAGGACAGGGCACCGAGGTAACGAGAGTCACGACAGCGCGGAGATTGCAAAGCGAAGGAAAACATTATGATAACGACGTCAGACGCCATTTCCGCAGACATTCCAGTGTAGAGATTTTTCTGGGGGTAAAGAGGGAAAGGGCAAGTGAGACGAGAAAAGGAACAATGTGCGATGTAGACTTCATAACAATTATTTTTCTCTATGTAATGATGCAGAAATGGAAGTCAATGTTTGTTTGTATAACTTACACATCTTGAAATGGTGACGAGGAAAGGAGTAATATATGTTGGAGACTTCATAACAACTGTTCTGTTCTGTGAAATGAAAAGGAAATGTGAGGAAGGTTTTTTATAACTTACATTTCTCGACATTGCATTTTGTACAACTAATGTATCTTGAAATGTAAGAATTACAATTTACGTATCTTGAAATTGTATTTTGTACGACAAACATATCTTGGAATTGAAATTTGTACAACGTATGTATCTTGAAATGGTATTTCGTACAAGTAACATATCATGAAAAACAAGAAACGAAGAAATGACAATAATGGAAGAAACATATTCCCGATAGGCAGTGGTGAAGTAAATATATTGGGATCTAAAGATATCGCAATAGAAATGTGTGGGAGGTAAAAATGATATGAACGAAGGCAAAAGAACCTGAATATTAGAGGATATAGTCCTCAAAAAAGGAATTGGTGTGTGTGTATGCATGTGTGCATTTGGTATAAATGGGAGATGATGACCGTAAGTCTTTTTTTTTTTTTTTTTTTTTTGTTAAATCCGAGGGAGCCAAAAAGGATTACGTGAAACATTTAAAACGCTGTGGGAGAGCGAAAAGATAAGAAAGCTATAGGATAATAACGGAAAAGAAAATTGAGCGTGAAAATAAGTTCTTTGTCAGTTTTAAAAAGTATATAAAGAGAGAGAGAGAGAGAGAGAGAGAGAGAGAGAGAGAGAGAGAGAGAGAGAGAGAGGATTATGATCATGTCGTGATTACTTTTTATTTTTTAATTTACAGACAAAAAAAAAATCAGAAATGAAGCTCCCAGCTTTGCCGCATTATGGGAAAACTTTCGGATCTGTGGAAAAACGGAAAACCATTGAAAGAAGAATATAATAACGTACTGGGGACGCTTATCTGAATTAAACGCCATTATTGAAACTTTTAGTGGAAGTTTCTTATCTTTCCATACCAAGAAAAACACTATGTGACGTTTATCTTTCGTGTGTATGTGCGCGCGCGCGCGCGAGAGAAAATAAATCCGTGAAAGAAAATGAGATTTATAATCCGAAGTCGTTTACCTGGAAATCTTTGCGGGTTCTTCTCTGTCTCTCTCTCTCTCTCTCTCCTTTACTCTTTTATCTTATTCCTCGTCTGGGTATTAACAAATGGTTGAACTTTCTTTTATTCAGTACCTGACGGACATTCTGCTGACGAATAGCACAGCAAAATGTGAATGCGAATTTGAATGTATGTGTATGTAAGAACATTCGTTGGTTATATGTACATGTTTATTCTTATAAGATCTCTGGGAATTCTTATAAGGTTTCTGGATTCTCCATTAGGCGCATATTAAACGCCGTCTCAAATAGCGATGACTGCCGGTTTAATTGTAGCAATTTTAAAATGAACGATGAGATGGCATTCTCTGTCAGTGCATCATTAATCAGACGTCATTGGACGCCATAATTATCGCCGCAGGAAGAGAGAGAGAGAGAGAGAGAGAGAGAGAGAGAGAGAGAGAGAGAGAGAGAGAGAGAGAGCCGAGGAATAACAGGAAGAGAATATAGGCTTACTACGAAAAATAGAATTGGAGGAGAGAGAGAGAGAGAGAGAGAGAATCCAATAATCCTGTTACAGTTTCGTTTCGATAAGCTATGTCATGACTTACAGATTTCCTATTCTTCCTCCGCACTGAATCATATTTGAACATTATTTAATGGCGCTGCGGCTTTTCACACTTCATATAGTTTTCTCTCCATTTACCTTTGTGTGTGTGTGTGTGCGTGTGATGGTGCCCGCAAGCTCGCATGTGTTTTTTTAGGGAAATGTATCCCTGACTAAAATAGAAGAAAATATTATATATATAAAACACTCATATACGTTTGGTTTCTAAAGAATCTCGTTTGTTATAATAATTTTTTTAATCGTCAAGATATTGCGTATTCACATTTCAACTGCTTCTTCTGCTACTCGTATTGAGGACAGCAATTTTATACTAAATAAAGGTAGATGAACAAAGTTATTTATTACATAAAAAAACACGCGGTTCATTAATTCAATACCGAACTCATTATCAAAAAACTTTTTGGTCAATGGAACCAAATAATTTCATTATACATTTCATTTTAACACAGCACCTTTTTTTATGATTTAATTCTTGATAATTAGAAATGGGGTTAATTAACCGTATCGCCAATTTCTTAATTTGATGAATGGAAATATTATTTACCCTAGCAGCCTTTTTCTTACCTGTCTCAACGATATATAACTTTTATGCACAATTTTGATACCGTGCCTGAAATTTCGTCATTGATCACATAATCCGTTTTCAAATCAGACCTGAGGTTTATTCAGTAACATGAAAAATCCCCTTTATCTTTGCAAATTGTTACTTTTCTTTTTACCTCAGTTTCAGATTGCTTACATTAGATTAGTTTCAAAAGAATTCTGGTGTTTATGTCATTATAATCGCAGTCACCTTACGTAATGACAATGCTTTCGCATGACGCAGTATGCCTTAACGTGTACGAAATTGTGCGATACTTTCCTTTCGGGAAAACCACGAAGAAGAAGAAGAAGAATAAGAAGAAGAAGAAGAAAATCCTCTCAAAATCCGAATCTTTCCAGACATTCACAAGGTACATTTTCCCTCTGAATCTCAGTGCGGAATCGACCTTAGCGACTATACAGCACTTATCGAGTCGATCTGAGTCGACCTCTGGTTATCTTGACCTTTTCTGTTACCTGGATCTGGTCAACAAGGGAGTTAGAGAAAGGTGCTTATTACCTGTGATAGGATTTTGACCGAGTGGAAAGTTCAACTGTGATTTGATTATAAGCGAAGAAGGCAATTTCCCGTCTGTCTTACTGTATTTGTCGAGCTGCTGATTGTGTATTTATTTAAGAATAAAAGGATGGAGTCATACAATTGAATATCTCTCTCTCTCTCTCTCTCTCTCTCTCTTCTCTCTCTCTCTCTCTCTCTCTCTCTCTCTCGGGATGACTGAGACGAACAGTGACATAGTTTCTTTTTATAATACGTAATCCTCTTATATCGTAATTGCTTTTCCGAATTCCCTTTACTTAATTTAGAGAGACAGAGACTGGAAAACGCCACTAAGCAGTTAATATTATTGTAAAGGTTAGCCTTTTTTTTAAATACTTTCATGACATTTGCTGTATTATAACGTGAGACTATTATGCCAGTGATCAGCCCAGTCAGTTGTCTTAACAACCTCCCCAGCCGAATTATGTCTGTTCGTAACATATCCTTTTCGAAAACTCCCCTTACATGATAATGATCAATGATCAATGACCAGCCTAATTACGGAATCGAATTTCATGACCCCCACCCAACCCCCGCTTTTAATCAAACAACGATAAGAAAACACCCCCAAATTTTCGTCATAAGCAGTCTTCCCCGGAATCTCTTTGAAATGCCAGCAGAGCAATTATAAATGAGTTTGAAAATCGAGTTTGAAAATCGTTCTTTTTTCTTTTTTTCTTTGACCAGATGTTCCAATAACGAAGCTTCATCCGGGTCGTTCTCTCAACCTGAGTAATATAGAGGAAGGGGACGACGTGTATTTCGAGTGCTCCATACAGGCCAATCCTTGGGTCTACAAGATCGTCTGGTTGCACGAGGTAATTGTAGTTCATTGTCTGCAGGATTTTCCTTTTAAAAAGTTCTTAGTTATTGGCTGTTTTGTTTACTATGGATTTTGTCTTTTGTGGCGTGGCGAGTAACTTGCACGTATATTTTACGTTGAGATGAATACTTATGTGCAGTCTTCTAAACGTTTGTTAATGAAGGGGAATATTTGGGGGAATATTCATAGAATATTTTTAGCTGTATTTATGTAGCAGATTTTTTATGCAAATAAAAAAATTCTAATATACACAGACAGACAGATATACACACGTGTGTGTATATATATGTTTATATATATACATATATTATATATACAATATATATATATATATATATATATATATATATATATATATATATATATATATATATATATACTATATAACACACACACACACACACACACACACACACACACACACATATATATATATATATATATATATATATATATATATATTATATATGCATAGAAACACCAACCGTAATAATCCAGTAGCTTCCTCTCCATACCCTACAATCTGAAAGTCGACACTAAATAAAGTTCATACCTCTGTCCTTCCCAAACTCTCTAGGGGCACGAACTGCAGCACAACGTGTCGGGGGGCGTCATCATTAGCAACCAGAGTCTGGTCCTCCAGCGGGTGGTCAGGACGGCCTCCGGGAACTACTACTGCGTTGCCTCCAACATTGAGGGAGACGGGACTTCCAACGCCATCATGCTCAAAGTCAAGTGTGAGTGTCATACTCTGTTAAGAAAGAATGAAGTAATGAGTTGGTTAATCTTTTAAACATCTATGAAGGGATTGATGAATTTGTTTTTATAATCTCTATGAAGTAATTAATTAATTAATTAAAAAACACTAGATAATATACATCAAATGTTTTCGCCATATAAATGAAATACGCTGTGTGTAAGATTGTTAACACCACCTTATTGTAACGTACAAACACACAAACGCTGTCACACACGCACACACACACACATATTTAACAAACAGCCAACAAACAATCACGTGTGGAACAGAAATAAATTCCTGACTCACATCGGGATTGAACCCAGGTCTTTCAATTGGTAGCAGTCTTGTCTTTCAATTGAAAGATGTGAGTCAGAAATTTATACACACATATATATATATATTATATATATATATATATATATATATATATATATTATATATATATATATATATATATATATATATATATATTATATATATATATATATATATATTATAACTTCTGACTCACATCAGGATCAGAACCCAGGTCTTTCAACTGAAAGGCAAGAGTGCCACCCACTAGGCCATACAAGTGGGTTCGATCCTGATGTGAGTCAGAAATTTATTCTGTTCCACACGTGATTGTGTGTTGATTATTTCTGTATATATATATATATATATATATATATATATATATATATATATATATATATATATATATATATATATATATATATATATATATATATATATATATATATATATATAATGTGTCTTTAAAATAATACATATTCCTTTGAAATTTCATTGTAAGAAACAACGTTCCCTCGTCAATTTCTCCTTCCTTATCGGATAATCAGAAGCGATTTCCGATCCGTTCCCTCGCTTCTCTGTCTTCCGGCTAAGGACCCCTGAAGAGGGAACTTTTACGCTACGGCTCAAGACAAAAGGGGCTGTAGTCCTGTTTCCTTCTTTGTCCTTAGGAATTAAACCTTCGGAAATGGTTAGATCTCAGGCCAGCACTTTGGTCGTGACACGATTGTATAGAACTCTCTCTCTTGATCTCAGTTTCTCTCTCATTTTATAAGACACGGGAACATTATACATTTTCTTATATGACATCATATACTACCACTGGACACTCTTCGCTCTGTCTGTCTCGCTCTCCTAATTTATAAGACCTATTTTATAAGACGCCGAAGTAATATTATACATTATTTTTCTTATAACTCCATTTTTCATCAACATTTTAGTTTTCAATAGGCACCCTTCTCTCTCTCTCTCTTATTTTATAAGAGACCGGAATAATATTACACATTTTCCATATAAATCCACTTTTCATCAACATTTTTATTTTCACTAGGCATTCTTTTCTCTCTCTCTCTCTCTCTCTCTCTGTCTTATTTTATAAGATATCAGAATAATATTACACATTATTTTTTCTATAGCTCCATTTTTCACCAATATTTTAGTTTTCACTGAGCACCCATCTCTCTTTCTGTCTTACCGAATTGCAGGTAGTCTGACTTACCTGTTTCAACTACAAGAGGTCCAATTATCGTCCAGCTTCAAACTTTGACCAGGGCTGTTTTTGAAACCTATTACTAATTTTCGATTGAAAATTCTGCCAGCCGTTATTTTCTGGAATATTTTCTCTTCTATTTGGGCTACTTTTTTTTTTATCTTTATCGTATTTCACGTTGATATTTTAGTTCTTAAACCTTTACCTCGTTCATCTTCTCTAACTTTTATTTCTCATTCAACTATCATTTTCGTTTTCTTGTTTCTTTCTCTTCTATGACTTTCATCAACAATCAGGATACCCATTTAATTTTTCTCTATATTTCTTATTAATTTGCCTCCCTCTCTATTTCCTCTGCTCTTTATCTTTTCTTCTCCTCCCCAATCGAAAAGAGCGATTCCTCTGTGAAGTTATAAGTAGGAGAGTCAATGATCCTCCAGCTGTCAAATGATTCCACAGCCACGTTAAACTTTTACAACTAAAGGCGCTTCCATTTCTGTTTCCCATTCACACTTTGCATTTTTTTCTCTTATGGCCTCCATATATATGGTAATCAGGCAGAGAGAGAGAGAGAGAGAGAGAGAGAGAGAGAGAGAGAGAGAGAGAGAGAGAGAGAGAGAGAGAGAGGTAAAACTTTCGATATCAATATCCCTTAAGCTTCGACAGAATAATGTCTTATAACAGTATTCTAGACCGGATCAGTTTACTGGCTGGATTTTATTAAGATTCTTGTATTATTATTTAGCAGGTGAAAATACAAAGTCAGTTCACTGTAACTCTAACGTGGGACTCAAAAGAACTCATTATGCCACACAAGATAGAATACTGAACAATATCCCGTACCATAAAAATGCCTTTCTTATTACACCGCATTGTATCGCTCTGACACTTTGCGTATTCCCAAACATGAAAGTGCATTTGACATGACATCAAATCCCATTCCTTAAAGCAATTCATCGTGGTGTATTCACCACAACACCACAATTCAATTTATCCGCCATAACAACCACCATGTACCCTCATAACAGCACCAGTATTGTATTCCTCCTCATATCCTAATCTAGTTCTCCAACCATCTCCTTAAAACCTGACAATGGTTTATAGTTGTATTTCAAATTACGTAACCCCACAATAGCAGTAAATCTGCTTTCACTATTCTCTCTCCTTTTCCCACGGCAGACACTCCTGTGTGTCGCCCAGGTCAGCTGATGTACCACGGGGCAGCTAGGTATGAGCAGGTAAACATTCCGTGCCACCTGGAGGCCCATCCTAAGCCCACCTCGTTCATCTGGACGTTTAACAACAGTGGCGAAAGCGTCGACATTCCACAGGTAAGTCGCAGTAATTAACTTCACTCAACATTCCACAGGTAAGTTCCAGTAATTACTTCACTCGACTTTCAACAGGTAAGTTCTAGTAATTCCAACATTCCTCAGGTAAATAATAATACATCTGACTCGACATTCCACAAGTAGACAATTACTTCACTAGACATTCGACAGGCAGATAATAGGATTAACTTCACTCGACATACCACAAGTATATAATAAATTTCACTCGTCATTTCAAAGGTAAGTAATTAACTTCACTCGATATTCGACAGGTAGATAACAGGATTTGACTTCACTCGACATTCCATGGGTAGATAATTGATTTCACTCAATATTCGACAGGTAGATAATAGGAAATAGCTTCACTCGACATTCCACAGGTAAATAATTGATTTCACTCGACATTCCACAGATAAAAATAATCAATTTCACTTGACCATTCACAGGGAGATCATTAATTTCATTCGACATCCACAGGTAGATAATCATAATAAATTTCAATTGACATTCCAGAGGTAAATAATAATTAATTTCACTCGACGTTAAACAGAAATATAACTAATTTCACTCGACGTTACACAAAAATATAATTAATTTCACTCGACGTTACACAGAAACATAATTAATGTCACTCGACGTTCCACAGGTAGATAATTATTAATTTCACTCGACATTCCATAGGTAGTTAATTATTTTCAATCCACATTCCATAGGTAGTTAATTATTTTCAATCCACATTCCACAGGTAAATGATTAATTTCACCCGACGTTCCACTGGTAGATGAAAATAATTAATTTCACTCGTCATTCTACAGGTAGGTAATAATAATAAATTTCATTCGACATTCCACGGGTAAATAAGAATTTCACTCGGCATTCCACGGGTTGATAATAATCATTAATTTCAATCGACATTCCACAGGTAAATGGCAATAATTCACTTCGTTGCAGATAACAAGCATACAACAATAGGTCGCTTCATTCAACATACCCCAAGTGCATGGCCATAGTCCATTTTTCCTGACATATCACAAGTAAATACTAATAAGTTACTCAACTCGACACATCTATAAACGCCAGAGAACAACGCCATCTACATACCACTAGTAATTGTCTATAATCACCTTGGGAGGAGGTCACGTATGCAAATTGTGCGTTTGTCAGCCTCCAATAAATCTCATAAATCTAGCGATGGATTACAATTGGTTTAGGGCGTGAATGTGGTTTAAGGTTTTTTTTTTTATTTATTTATCTATTTTTTTCTGAGGGAGGTACTACAGTCTCCCTTCTGTAAAGCTCTAGACCATCTGGATTGATTTAATATCTTCAGACTGAGGCCTTTTTATGATATCATTTTACCCGATGAAGAGCCCTATTTGGTAGACAATGTTTAGTGAATGAAATATGAATAACACTGCAAAGAGAGAGAGAGAGAGAGAGAGAGAGAGAGAGAGAGAGAGAGAGAGAGAGGAGAGAGAGAGAAGCGGTCTCAATCCTTGTTTACGTATCTTCGTATCGATTCACGTACTCAATCCCTTTTAGAATAATTATCTCCATTGCAGAGTCACATCCAATCCTTCGGGACCTACTCGACGGTGAGCTACACGCCCAACACGGAGCTCGACTACGGAACGCTGCTCTGTTGGGGCACCAACGCCGTCGGCAGACAGAAGCATCCCTGCGTCTTCCACGTCTTTCCTGCAGGTGAGCCCCGTAGAAGAATGTAGTGCCATTAATGCACCTCATGTGTGGTACACTCTAGTCCTCACTAAAGGTTGTCTGCAATGTCCCTTCGGCCCGTAGCTGCACTCTCTTTCTAACCTTTTTACTTTTATCTCCGTTCGCGCCTCCTTCTTCCATCTTCCAGCTGTCCAACCAATCCGGCTCCCTCTTGTCACCTTAAGCAGTTTGGCCTCGTAGCCAAATTCTCTCTCTCGCTCTTTTTTTTTTTTTGCGTTTATGAAAGGTCACACTATGCCTTCCATTCTGTCACTGGTGGGTGGTTAAAGTTAATGCTATTTATTTCTTGCTCATGCCTAAACAGAATTTACGAATTCGTTAGCTAAAATAAGAAATAATAGTTATTTTCTTTAATTGCTTATTAATTACATGGAATTTTCATTACTTGAAGTTCATCAAATCCTGCTATTTTTTGTTGCATGTAATTTATATAATCTGATTTGCATTTAAATATCTTATTTCAGTCAGTGGAGCAGGCAAGGGTTCTCTTTCATATTATTAATGCAAAAAAAAAAATTAACTTATTTTTATTTGAATAATACTGACAAATAGAATTTCAAGGACAGTTCTTTTCATACGTTTAACATAGGAACTAGAAACAAGGGGTGAAAGTAGATTTTCCAACGGTCTCCAATATCAGCGGCTATGAAATGTGTAAATTGAATCTTTTATGCAGCTGCCTTCAGAATTCCTAAATCAACAAATTTTTTTATATAGTTTTAACTGTATGTCAGGTAATAGATTATATCACATTATAGTGAAAAATCCATATATATATCTCGTCGTCTATCGTAAGAAACGAAAATTGAAAAATAAAAAGACTCAAGACAAATAAAAAGAAAAAAAAAAGCAAAATGAATGAGAAAGATGGACAGCGTTCTTTATATCGACCTGCATCTTAAATGCGGCTGAACATAAAAAAAAAGTGGTATGTTGAATATATTAGGGTGCTTTTGTTGCATGTTAAGATGACTTAGTTGAATATGTTAGGATGCCTTTGTTGGATATGTTAAGATGACTTTGTTGAATATGTTAGGGTGACTTTGGTTTGTAAAAAAAAATATCGATTTTGATTGACTTGGCATTTATGATTCTAAATATTTTCCTAAGGATTTTAAGTGCTTGATACATTCCTTCGTTAATGTATGTATCATAACGATATATATTCATGTATATATATATATATATATGTATATATAAATATACATATGTATGTACATATACAGTATATATATATATAAAATATATTTTCTATATATACATATATATGTATATATATACTGTGTATATATATATATATATATATATATATATATATATATATATATATATATATATATATATATATATATAGAGAGAGAGAGAGAGAGAGAGAGAGAGAGAGAGAGAGAGAGAGAGAGAGAGTGAATTACATAGTGAAGACAAAGCCATCATGCCTCCAGAATAAATAAGTCTGAGTATAAAAGTCTGTATTGGGCACTATACTGAAATTCAAAGACGCTTTCAAATACCAAAAATAACCAAGGATTTCAGGAGACTGTATCAACACGCATATCCTGTGTAACGCTTCCAGAGGTATAGTGTTATAGTATTCCAAATTACTTAAGAACGAAGGAGATGGAAGCAACGAGACTACGGGAATATCCTCACGAGACGTGATAAAAAGAAAGAACCTCTTCAGTTCTCGTAAAACTAAAATTGTTTTTGGGACACGAGGCGGAATATCAATATGCAAATGACCCAAACATAACCCCAACTGAGCCAATACGCAACCGAAGTGAAAAGGCCTTAACTGTCAGCCTCTCTGTGCAGCAATTATAACTCTAAAGTGTACTTAAACTGAGGGCTATTTTCCTATCCGAACGGTTACCCTAAGATTACCCCTAGCTTAAGTTATATCTTCTTGAACTATGGACTTGTATATATTTATATTTATTGTGACAGAGTTATGGGCTTACAAATGTTCGTATTTTCCTGTGGCGGGTGTGTCATTTGTACCAATGTGGGTGGAAAATATGTATTGCATATAATTTATATCTGTTGAAGACAACAGTAAATGTCCGCATTACGTATGTTTACTTTCTTTCGTAGTTAATGGTTTAATATTCATGATTATAATTACTACTATTGAGAAGATGAAACCTATTCATATGGAACAAGCAAACTGGGGCCATTGACTTGAAATTCAAGCTTCCAAAGAGTTCATTAGAAAGAAGTAACAGAAGGTAAAGGGAAATAAATAAATCACTTATTAGAAAAAAATGAACAAATTAATAAAGAACTAGAAAAAATTTTAAGTAAATTACTAGAATAGAAGAAGAATTGTGTTAGGGTATTAATGCATTGCATCTTCGTTTGAACTTTCGGAAGTTCCAGCAAGGAACAGAGTAGGCTTAGATAAGTCAAAGACTAATCGATGAAGTGTTGAGTTTGTCATTTATAAAAGGTAGGATTTAGCAAACTACCTGAGGGATGATATTCAAGAAGGGATTTGTGCATGGCTTGCAACTCCTGCCAAATAGTTGCGCCTAGTCTGTTGTAAATTAGTCTGTGAATGGAACTTTTCACGAGAATCCGGTGCGATGTATGCAGTCTGAAAGGGTCAAGATTTCAGTGTAGAACAGAATAGAATATAGAATTTAGGCCAAAGGCCAAGCGCTGGGACCTATGAGGTCATTCAGTGCTGAAAGGGAAATGGAGGGTAAAAAGGTTTATTTAAAGGTGTAACAGTAGGAAAACCTCTCAGTTGCGCTATGAAACAATTGTTAGGAGAGGGTGGAAAGTAAGATGGAAGAAAGAGAATATGAACGGAGGTACAGCAAAAGGAATGACAGAGCTTGCAGCTAGGGGCCGAAGGGACGCTGCAAAGATCCTTGGGTAATGCCTGCAGTGCACCACGTGAGGTGCACTGACGGCACTACCCCCATACGGGGAAGATTTCAATTTAATGATTTTCCGACCCGGAAATGAATCCACGAATCCGTAAAATTCCGGAAAACGGTTAACGTAAACCGCATAAATTTGCATAAAAATGAGCTTCCGAATTTGGAGACGAACCCAATTTAATCCTCTTCTTTTGCCATACATCTTTTATTCAGGTTTTGCGTCCGTGTCTATCGCCGTTTTCGGAACCAGTGTTTGAAATGAGAACGATAGAAACTGTGTTTTCTGAAAGATGAACCGCAATTAGGCATTTACGATAGTAGGGCCGAAAGCGAGAGAGAGAGAGAGAGAGAGAGAGAGAGAGAGAGAGAGAGAGAGAGAGAGAGAGAGAGAAATACCACCGCAACTATTGCAAGACTCATTATGATAATGGGTCTAGAGAGAGAGAGAGAGAATTGCATGACAACTTGATTAAGACTAACTAAAATACAGATCTGTAGAGAGAGAGAGAGAGAGAGAGAGAGAGAGAGAGAGAGAGATTTGCATGACAACTTGATTAAGCCTAACTATGAAATACAGATCTAGAGAGAGAGAGAGAGAGAGAGAGAGAGAGAGAGAGAGAGAGAGAGAGAGAGAGAGAGAGAATTGCATGATGAAATACAGATCTGTAGAGAGAGAGAGAGAGAGAGAGAGAGAGAGAGAGAGAGAGAGAGAGAGAGAGAGAAATAACATGACAACTATATTAGCACTAACTACGGAAAACAGATCTGTAGAGAGAGAGAGAGAGAGAGAGAGAGAGAGAGAGAGAGAGAGAGAGAGAATAGCATGACAAATATATTAAGACTAACTGCGGAAAACAGATCTGTAAAGAGAGAGAGAGAGAGAGAGAGAGAGAGAGAGAGAGAGAGAGAGAGAGAGAGAGAAGATGTGTGACATCGACGGCTATTTCCAAAAATAGGTCTCAGTGACCTCCGTCCATAACAAGAATTCTTCTTTTTCAGAAAAAAGCTGTAGTTAAAAGTCATGTTGAATATAACTAAGCGTTTGCACTATTCTACTCACAAATATTACATCACGAATTTCGTTTAATATCCAGTTCACTATACCTCGGGAATAACTTGGACCCAAGGGGAAATTATAAATGAATTTTGAATAGCTGACAGGTTTCACTAAGTCCATTCGATCCTATTTGCATATTTGTGTATATTCATTTCATGTTTACATATTCCCTTATGAACAAATGCTCCTAGGAATATATCCAGAATGCCTCGTTCATCCCAACGAAGTCTAGCAAGGAAAACAACCCACGCTTGAATAGCTGCAAGCCCATTATAACCCTTTCTCTTACGTCGTTACGGCGCATTTTCTCCCGCCCGAACTGCAAAGCAACGTAATTTCCTCGTCAGGTGACAATGCCTTCACGCCCTTCATGGTTTCTCCTTCATTGAGCCGAGAGATTGTACCCTAATGCCCCTGTGATGGCAATCATAGTGCGTCTTCTTCATCCAAAATGGAAAAATTGATGGACGGAAAGAGTGATAGAGAGAGGGAAGGCAAGGGAGGGGGGGAGCTAGTGAGAGTGTTTTCTAATGAGGAGGTCGGGTTAGGGGTAGGGGGAGGAAGGATGAATTTTTCTTCTTTTTCTCGCATGTTGAAATTAAATTGAAATATTCTGTTTTTGCTAGGATACGTTATTGAGGAAAATGAATTTCTGGAGTCCGTTTAACCTTTATCAAATTTTCCTTTATTTTTAACAGAATTAAATTCCTCCCATTATTGAAGAGGAAACAATGATGCTCACTCTTTTACTTCGTCGTGGGTGACTGCGTATCTGCCACTTAATTATATCAGTTTACCTGATCCCAGAAACTGAGGGTTCCACATTTTACTAAGCTGAAAGAGAGGTCAAACTGACCTAAAATAAAATTTAACTAAAGTTTAGAATATTAAAGACAAAACAGACAACCAAAGTATTGCTTATTGCACGAAACGTATTGGAAAACCGAGTGAAATTTTCGTAATGTGTCAGTGAATTCAGTCGTTCATATTTTCCGCGAAACCTCAGTGCCATATAATCTTTAAACGGTACTTAGAGAGAGAGAGAGAGAGAGAGAGAGAGAGAGAGAGAGAGAGAGAGAGAGAGAGAGAGAGAGAGAGAGAGAGAATTATAATTACATTCTGAAAAGGACTTTTCTTCCGTTTAATAAATACTTCTTGGTTTAAGATAATACCCAGTTCATCCCTAGAGAGAGAGAGAGAGAGAGAGAGAGAGAGAGAGAGAAAGGAGAATAGATAGAAGATAGACCCAGATCCCTAGAGAGAGAGAGAGAGAGAGAGAGAGAGAGAGAGAGAGAGAGAGAGAGAGAGATTATAACATTATTTTGAAAAGGATTTTCCGTTCTCTTAAAGAAATACTTTTTAGTTCAATACTCAATTCATCCCTAGAGAGAGAGAGAGAGAGAGAGAGAGAGAGAGAGAGAGAGAGAGAGAGAGAGAGAGAGAGAGAGAGAGAGATTATAATTATATTTTGAAAAGTACTTTTCTTCCAACAAAGATATACTGTTTAGTTACAGATAATACTCAATTTATCCCTGGAGAGAGAGAGAGAGAGAGAGAGAGAGAGAGAGAGAGAGAGAGAGAGAGAGAGAGAGAGAGAGAAAAGGATTTTCCGTTCTTTTAAAGAGAATAATTATATTTTGAAAAATACTTTTCTTCCACTTAAAGATATACTGTTTAATTACAAATAATACTTTTATTCCTGAAGAGAGAGAGAGAGAGAGAGAGAGAGAATCTAGAGAGAGAGAGAGAGAGAGAGAGAGAGAGAGAGAGAGAGAGAGAGAGGTTCAGAATAGGCATTGGAGGATCGAGAACAGAATCTAAATAAAGGGTTCAGTAATCCCCATTCGCATCGAGAGAGCTTTCGACTCCACACCTCCAAAACAAACAAAGCCTTTATGGCTAAATTTAGCCTCTTCCGTATCATACGAGGACCTCTTTTCTCTCTCTCTCTCTCTCTGTCTCTCTCTCTCTCTCTCTCTCTCTCTCTCTCTCTCGGGTTTTTATTTTCCCCAAAACTAAAGCGTGGATTTAACACGGAAATATTTTGAGCCTTTTGTACTTAAAGTAGAGTAAATCATTACTATATATATATGTATGTGAATTTTATTTACTTATATACTCACGTATATAAGCTAGGAGTGAGCCGCTCAGTGATTGGTAAAGTTATTTCTTTTAAGATGCTATACTCATTGCAATGTGTTTGAACGTATATATGTATGTATATATATATATATATACAAATATATATACCGTATATATCTAAAATTTTATCTATATATATACATATATATACAAACATACATATTTGTGTGTGTATATTTACGTGTGTACTCTCAAGCCTTTGTGACTGAATGATACATTTCTCCTCACGTTGCCTCAGTTGACTGATCTGATTGCATTGTCAACTGAAAAGTGTCGGGTTCCTTCAAGTCCCCAGTGGTCTCTCCCTCACGGAGCCGAGAGTTTGTACCCCGAGATCCCTCTAAAGGCCCTAGAGAGAGAGAGAGAGAGAGAGAGAGAGAGAGAGAGAGAGAGAGAGAGAGAGAGAGAGAGAGAGAGAGAGAGATAGCTTTTCCTGGGGTTGTAGTGGGAAGAAGTAATTTATCTTGTCTGTTTTGGAAATAGTTGAAATGTTCTAAATTTATGTAAGTGGTACATGAGAAGACGAATGTTTAGCAACTGTGGTTTTCAGATGTTTTATTTTTTCTTTTTATTTAATTTTGTTTTGATTATTTATTTTCTTTATGACTGCTGAAGAAAATGAGATAGACAAAAATTCAAAGTCTTCCTCCATCACTCGTGAAATTAAATACAAACTTACTGACTCTTCTACTTAGATGATTGAACTGTCTCTTAGGCCGAGTCAGTTTGCGTCAGTTTGGCAACACGGATTTACTATGATAAATGGGACGAGGAACTAGCTAAAGTCGTTTACTTTTCCAAAAATGACTTAGTAATTCGAAGTGAATGAAAGGATCCAGTCTGGATACTGGCTAAAGCTCCTAGCTAAGTAATGCGCTTCCACAAATGAAATATTTCCAAGCTTGGACGAAGTCATGGCTTTCATAAGACGAAAGATATGTGACTCTCTTCTTCCCAGAAGAGATATATGGAAAGAATAATCCATACAAAGATGTGTAAGGTTCTTGAAGAGTTGCAGGAAATGCAAAACAGAAGAGTAGAATGGATTTACAAACAAGATCTAACACACGCCGAGAAAGACTTTATGAAAGTAGCAAAGACTGTGAAGTGAGCGTTCACATAGGTCATGTTTATTGTCGAGTTAGATTTTCAACAGCCGTTCCTGAGTTGAATTCCAGCTTCTCGAATAATAAGAGTATTTGTGAATAGGAAGATTGGGAAATGAGAACGATCATTAAAGAATATAAGCATCCCCATATGATTACTTATAGTGGAGGCAGGTTACCAGCATGTCAGTTACGAAAACAATATGAAGGGACAGGAATAAAACGGATCTAAAATGGACAGCAATGAGAAAATGAAACACAGACATCTTTGAAAAAGAAGATACCGCTAAATAATGAAAGGAAAAACAGATTACAGCCTTAGACGAAAAAGTATCCTAGGCAGACCACACCAAAAGCCTGACAATACAAAGAACTGAAATTTAAAACGTCCTGAAATTCACTGGGGATATTCGCTAGAGATGAGATGGAATATGAAATCTGTCAAGGCTTAATGAAAATATGAAACTTGGCGATACTAATACTGTTTTGGATCCTACTTTTGAGGAAACGTCGAATTAATTATAGGAGAGAGAGAGAGAGAGAGAGAGAGAGAGAGAGAGAGAGAGAGAGAGAGAGAGAGAGAGAGAATTAGGAGCTGATAGTGGTGTGAAACCTATTTTTTGTGGAAACTTCGTATCAGTTAAAGACGATGGAGAGAGAGAGAGAGAGAGAGAGAGAGAGAGAGAGAGAGAGAGAGAGAGAGAGAGAGAGAGAGAGATTAGGCTGGATATCGGGGGTGATTTCGGAGACTGAATCTAAATTAAGGTTCAAATAATCTCCATCCGCATCAAGAGAGCTTTCGACTCTAGGCCTACGCTTCGAAAATGGACAAAGGTCGTACTAGTTTAAAGCTATTTTCTTTTATTTACTAAAAGTTTCCAGAGAATTTTCTGTGTAATATACTTTGGAAAACTTTATGGACTTTAGCTAACGAGGTTCAAGAACTTCCGTCTTGTTGAGGATCATCTAGAGAGAGAGAGAGAGAGAGAGAGAGAGAGAGAGAGAGAGAGAGAGAGAGAGAGAGAGAGAGAGAGACGCTAACATTATAAACTTAGTCACTAAAATTAGACGCCTAGTTCTTCTTCCAGGCCTTAGAAATTATGTATATAAAAACCTAAGCCGGTTCTTCTAAAAAGGTGGCCCTTAAGAAAATACAAGACAGTGATCACTGTCATATTCACACTTACACGGAAATCATCAACAATGCTTCTGATCCCCGTTCCCACACTCTCTCTTCTTGGATGTTAAGGTCCCTCCTTTCCGACAACCCTTTCACGCCAACTGTCCATTCCGTTCTAAGTCTTCCTCTTTCTAGATTCTCACCAACCTATTAACCTCCATTCTTTCCACATGAACGACTCATCTCAAAACACTCCAACCTATCTTTACACTCACTCATCCATTTACCACTCCTATGAATCTCCACATTTCTAACTCTTATTTATTTCTGTGCCTATAACAGGATCAAGTAAGTTTGTTGTAAAAACTTTCATTTATGGCAGTCTTCTCTTTCATGAACAATTCACTAAAGGCTAAGTCCTCTAGAGAAAATAACTTAGCCAATTAGACTTAATTAAGTCGGCATAAACAAGTCTAACAATCAAGTCTTTCCTGACCTATGTGAATATGCATACTTGTTTTAGGAGGGCTCTCGTCAGAAGGATACGCTTTCAACTTTTCCTATTTATATCATTCACAATGAGTCATTTGTTATTTGCGATGGATTGGTTTGAGGTTCAAAGAACCTTTTGATATATGTACAACATCTCGTGAAAGGGCTAAACTTCGTTGTATCTTTTAGTGATCTGACTCCGGAATCTGTTCAGAAAGTATTTGTTATAGTTCCATATGTATAAGATCAGTTGGATATTATAAAAAAAAAAAACACATAAACGTGTGTGTATATATACCGTATATGTATATATTATATACAGTATATACATAACTACATACATGCATACATACATAATATATATGTATATATATATGTGTGTGTGTGCATGTGTGTGCATTTGTATCTCCATCTGTGTATTTTCGTACGTCTTATTTGAAAACATATACATTAAACAAAACACACACACACACACATAATGTGATTCCCTTACAAGACAGAAAATCAGGGTATTTTCCGCGTCCCTGGCACAGCGCTTGTGAAGATGATTTATCAAAGTGAAACGGCTGATTGTTCGAATTCATCTGAGCAAACTTTGCTCTCTGAAATCCCACTTGGAAACTTAACAGGAAATTCCTTGGTTCTTGGTGGTACTGAGAAATCAAATGCTGTTTGCATTTATGGATATGTGTGTCTTAATTATAAATGTATTTTGTTATGTTATATTTAATCTAAAACTTTACTGGAAATTCCTTAGGAAATCAAATGCTCTTTGGTTTGATGGATACGTGTGGTTTATTATATTTTGTTAGGATATATTCAATGGAATGTAAACAAAGAAATCCAGTGTTCTTTGCAGTCATACATTCTATAAATATATTTTGTTTGGATATACTCAGTAAAGTATACAATAAGGTTATTTATAAAATGCCAAGGAATGATTTTACATCCGTACTCTAAAATGTGAAATCAGTTTACAAAATGATTCATTGGGAAATAATATTTTGTAGATATAAACAATACTTAAACATCATTGGTTATATAAACTAATGATGTTGTCCTTTAAGTATGGGAAAATCATAAAAATTTTCCAGTTTCATAAAAATCTCATAAAAGCATGAGTCACTAAAACTGTGAAGCGATCCACAATGATGTATAGTAAGTGTAAATATATTAAAAATATATATACAAAACGAGAGATTTCGAGAACCTGCACGATTCTCCTCAATCTGATTGAGAAGGAGAATCGAGCAGGTTCTCGAAAGCTCTCGTTTTGTATATATATTTTTAATATATACATTTACACCTACATCATTATGGATTTTTTCACCATTTTCCATTTACTGTGACAAAACGAAGTCGGATTTCTGACGCCTTTTCCTAAACAAAATTAATCTCGGCGAAATTTTTGCCCTCCTTATAAAATACTATTATATATATTGTATGCCACGTCCACTTCCGCCCGCAGGAATTCCAGATCCGGTGCACAACTGCTCAGTATTCAACCTGTCAGTCGAGCTGGTGAACGTGAGGTGCGTGGCTGGATTCGACGGCGGTCTGGAACAGACCTTCATCCTGGAACTGTACGACCCACATACCAATCAGCTGGTCGCCAACACCACCAATAGGGTGAGGGAGCAAACTGCTGTTGTTGCTGTTTTCGCTGCTTGCTGCAATTCATTTGCTGCATTAATATCCAGATACTCTCATTAAACCATCATTCGTTTATCATTATTAGAATTTCAGTGAGTTGGATGTAATGGAAGTATTTGTGGAAGATTATGTGTTTTGACTGGAATGTAAGTGCAACAGTGACTTCAGGTGACACATAGAAATCGAGCAATAACCTGTCAATAGAAAACGAAATGTAATGCATGTCAATAGAAAACGAGATTTATCGCATGATGTCTACAGAAAACGAGCAGTAACCACGATGTCAATAGAACACAAGAAGTAACGCATGATGTCAATAAAAAACAAGAATT
>NC_089795.1:44175267-44202767 GCF_040412425.1 Macrobrachium rosenbergii
AGACGTGCCGTCTTGCCAGGCCAAGATGATGAGCACCTCCCTGAAGGAGGTGCCCCCGCCGCCCACGTCACCACGGGATGGGGACGAAAGGAATCCGGACGTGATTCCGCAGTCAGGTAATCTCGGAGGAAAAACGGGTTGTGGTGTCAATGTTTAATGGCAGGTTAATCATTAAGGTCTTTTTCTCATAATTTCTAACTTTACCTCTCAATTAATCGAATAAATCTCGTCAATTTTCCCCAGATGAACGAACATAATATCTTCACTGACCATTGGCCAGATAGCAGCTCTTTCAAATTTTGTCAAAAACTCAGCCTTTGCATTCTACTGAACTAACTGTTCTTTTTCTTAACTAAACAGACTCAGACTCCTGGCACGTCGAGGGCGTCAACACGATTAGCACATCAGCCCTACCATCATCTTATGCTTCCTTGCCACGTTCTGCTCACCTGTATAGCCAAGCTAATTATCAAGTAAGTGAGCAGGTGGAAGGGAGATATTCTGGTAGTATGTGTGTGTGTGTGTGTGTGTGTGTGTGTGTGTGTGTGTGTGTGTGAGAGAGAGAGAGAGAGAGAGAGAGAGAGAGAGAGAGAGAGAGAGAGAGAGAGAGAGAGAGAGAGAGAGAGAGAGGGGTACTCATCTTTCGTAATTTCATTACTGTCAGTACTCCCAGTGTGCATATTTTTAATCAAAGGTACTTGGATCTTGTGACAGGACGACGGGCTGGTTGATGTGACAGCATCGAAAGTGATTCTTGCTTAGGAGGGAGTTTCTTGTTAGTGGCGTCCCTAACAGTTCTATGACTAAACGATACGTATGTTCGGGCCTTTTCGTGTAACCCGTAATGGAGATATATTTTTTTAACCCAAACGATAAATAAAATAAAAACTAGGGAGGCTAGAGGGCTGCACTTTGGTATGTTTGATGATCGGAGGGTGCATGATCGACATACCAATTTGCAGCCTTGTAGCCTCATAACAAGTTTGTGGGAGATGAAGCACGCAATTCTAGTGATGGTTAAAAAAACTGAATTAAAAAGATTAACTCAAAGACCAAACGAAAATGAACTCAAAAGACCAGCTGACAGCTTCTCTAAGGACAATGTTTACCACATTCTTTGATCTTTACCGATGCTTAATGAATAGCATATGATTTAGGATAATGCATATCCTTACGAGAGATAAGACTATTTTCGAATTACAACTATGTGAAATGTTTTGTTAGAAATTATGAACCGGGTGCTACAGTAAAATCTGTCTATTGTCTATGGTTGATGTTTGAGAATTCCCCTGGAAGCCTTCAATAATGTCACAAGTCGTTCAGCAAACAGAAAACCATTAAGCAAATTTTTTTTGTTTTGTTTATAAGACACCTATTTTTCGTGCTTTGTGAGTATTTAGTTTCATGGAATTATTATAATCTTTAATGAGCAACTTTCTTTTATTCTTATAACTTAATGTCTTATTTTCAGTCATCTTCCAACACCTGAAGTCAGTTTTTCATTGACAATCTGTACCTAAAGTTAGGTCTCCTTCACCCCCTCCAGCAGGTATGTCCAGGAGCAAGCGACGTCAACTACGCCGAGCTGATGCTTTGTGGACCAACGAGCACTGCCACCAACCCGACGGGGACGCCCAAGACACGCCACCGAGACGCGCAACACGTCGTCTACGCCACGCTGGACCACAAACACCTCCACAGCCCCTACTCCCACGCCCACAGGCAACAGCACGCCCCACCGTACCCCCTCGCATCCACGGCCCACAATACCCCGAAGCACGCCCTCCACCAGGTCCCTGCCTCCCACACCGCTTCCCACAGTCATCTCCCACAGGTGCCAACTCACGCCGCGGGGCATCCGGAGGGTTACCAGCACTGGCCTCAGAGTGTCCAGTGGTCCCAGACCTCGACCTTGGGGCGAAGGCATTCCCTCCGGAGGGACCCAATCTGCCATGACCCTGAGACTAGTGTTCCCCTCATGTCCAACCAAAAGGAAAGCTCTGTATAAGGTGAGGGCGTCTCACGGAACTGTTTAATTAATTTATACGAGATGAAATTGCATCCTCCGATAAGACGAGAAATTGTTAATTTTGTGAGAAGTAAATACTCTAATGATGCGAATGAATCCAAATAATATTTCAGTGTCTTAATTTTATAAGTAGATTCGATTTCCTAATTTCTGAAAATATTAATTCGCAAGATAGATTACTTGTTCTTAACGTTCGAATTCACATTAATGCTAGTCAATGAAATACAGATGAAAGACAATGCTGTTCAATGAAATACAAGTGAAAGTCAATGCTATTTAGTGAAATACAGATGAAAGTCAATGCTAGTCCATGAAATACAAATGAAAGTTAACATACGCATAAACAAAGACATTCATTTAACCATCCTTCTGACGTTTTCGTTTTCTTCTCGTTGCAGGTTAATTAATTAGATGATTTCAGTGATCTGTCGTGACTCGTTGTAAATATATACTTCAAAACTTTTGTCATATATAAAAGTCTTTTTATTGCGTGCTTAGAGCAATGAACAGTCCCGAAAATCTGATTATCTTTCTGGAACAACTTCAGTGTTTGGACAACAACGTTCAGTGCTCAGTGATGTAAAAAAAAAAAATTAATAAAAAGTAGGATTTTGAAAATCTGGACACTCCAGTGACTGTGTAAAATGATTCCTCTAACGTGTTATCATCATCATCATCATAATCAACATCATCATCTGCTCTCCGAGATGGATTAACTCCCGCCAGATGTCATCTTCTGTTATCTCTTCCATGCCAAGCTGTTATCATCACAAATTTTTCTGGTCATTATCCCCGTGCAATTTCCTCCCCCTGGGTCTCCATATCCTTCAAGCCTTGTGATATCCTTGGTGATATCCTGCTGGGTACATCCTGGACTAAGCGATCATTCCTTCTCAAGACTATCTGAACAATCTGATCTCTCAGAACCAAATAAAGTCATAGGCATAATAAGAACTGTAACTACTCAACTTCTGTTATTTCTGCGTCTGTGATGTGCTGATCCTGTAAGTAATATATCCTTAAAGCCAAGAAAAGAGTTTAAAGAAAGTTTTGAAGAGAAATATACGAGTGAACTAACTCAGTGAGAAATTCAGAACAGAAATTATATACTGATAAGTTGATGAAGGCTGTGGCCATAGCATACGGAACTTTCTGTCTGAGAATGTTGGCGTCTGGCTGAGTTTGCCCTGATACCGAGTGTGAATTGCGGATGTGATTATATATATATATATATATATATATATATATATATATATATATATAATATATATATATACAATATATATAATATATAATATAAATATATACATATATACTGTATATAATGTATATATATATATATATATATATATATATGTATATATATATATATATATATATATATATATATATATATATATATATATATATATATATAGAAATCATCAACACACAATCACGTGTGGAACAGAAATAAATTTCTGACTCACGTCGGGATCGAACCCAGGTCTCTCAGGTGGAAAAAGGGCGTTACCCACTGGGCCATACAAGTCTAAAAGAAGTTGGAACCTGAGAGCAACTGCAAGGAATTACCTGGGCGAGCTAACTGCTTGCATACCAGCGAGTTTTCCCCAACTTCCCGACTCAGCAATGATTGTGTGTTGATGATTTCTATCTTATTCACTCAGAAGGGATAATTCGAATGAAATGTTGTCTATTGGGTCATTGCTGAGTCGGGAAGTTGGGGAAAACTCGCTGGTATGCAAGCAGTTAGCTTGCCCAGGTAATTCCTTGGGTGCAGTTGCTCTCAGGTTCCAACTTCTTTTAGACTTGTATGGCCCAGTGGGTAACGCCCTTGCTTTCCACCTGAGAGACCTGGGTTCGATCTGATCCCGACATTATAGTCAGAAATTTATATATATATATATATATATATATATATATATATATACAGCTTTCAAAATTGTCTTTTAATGAAAAGAACATCTAAAGTGATTTTGCCCGGCTATTCTGAACGCCCTCAGACTCACCAGAAACATAGTGAAAATGTCCATATTTCACGACTAATATTTGGGGGCTCCTTGGTGCTGTTCAGACATCCAGCCGTGTTCATGAAATGATGGAAGAACCTTCATAATGAGAAATATTCATCACTCGTCCTTCACTAACTCTTCGACAGTGCAAATCATATGATCGATGTTGTCCCCGTTTTGATCAAAAGTAAAGACCATTTACAAAAAAAGTCATGCTTTAGAATCAACCGCCCAACGTTTGAGAAACGTTGGCTATGAAAAACGTTTTAGGCGAAAACCGTTTTATATAGGAGGCAGTTTTAATTGCATTTCTTAGTCGATATGATCTCTCTCACTCTCTTGTTTCCCCTTCCATGACGAAGAAACTTTCGTGACAAGATAAATGACATCTAATGTGTTTATATAAAGCTTATGTTAATGTATTCCACGAATGTAAGAAGGTTGGATATCAAATTTTGTACACCTGTATTTTGTATAATAAAATCATGTCGATATTTTATTCCCTTTTGAGAAACCTGATTTGCACAGATTTTCTAATTAGCAGTTTCAATGTGTTAGGTGAAATAAAATCTAAATATTATTTATACTAATAAAGGGCAGAAAAAATGTAGAAATTATATAGCCAGAAGAAATTTAATAGTAAAACCAGCAAGAAACATTTGAAATATACCCCAGCACAGAAGATAAAAACGAGAGTAGAAATATGAAACGACTGATCACAAAGTAAACCAGGGTAAAAAAATATATATATTTTTTTTACAGTAAAAGTTTCCATTATGGAATGTTCTTCGCGGACACAGCGATACAGTAATAAAACCACCAGGCAAAAGGAAGCTTGCATTTCAGTAGCTTTGATTATCATGTCATCCTAACAGGTTCTTGACGAAAATTATAATTAAAATTAGCATAGATATTCAGAGGGGACAGTAACTAAGCTAAAGATTTAAACCTGCTAGCAGTGGTATTATGTTTATAGTACAGTTAATAGCTTGTTTGAAAGTGATCGGGTTTAAGAATAATGGAACTGGAGTTGATCTTGATACCAGTTGCAAGGGATTAGATTCGTGATAGTTGTCAAATGATGGGAGACGATATTGTCACCCAATCAATGGGAATAGACTCGAAATAGCTGGTAAATGAGGGGGACTGAAATGGATCAGGTTGCTAAATAATGGAGTTGGAGGAAATCTGGCTGCCGAATTAGGGGACAGGAATCTGTTGCCAAATAACCGGGATTGTAGTCAATCAGGTTGTCAAATATGAAAGGCTGAAACTGATCAAACTCTTAAACGATGGGGTTGGAGCAAATCTGGTTGTCGAATTAGGGGACAAGAATCAGTTTTGGTTGTCAAATGACCAGGATTGAAATCAATCAGGTTGCTGAATATGCGAGACTAAAACTGATCAAACTCTCAAATGATGGGGTTCGATCATATCTGGTTGCCGAATTAGGGCACAGGAATTGTTTTGGTGGCTAAATGACCGGGATTGAAATCAATCAGATTGCTAAATATGAGGGACTGAGAATGATCTGAATCTCAAATGATGGAGTTGGAGCAAATCTGGCTGAGGAATTATGGGACAGAAACCGGTTTTGGTTGCCAAATGAGAGTAATGAAACCAATCTCGTTGGTAAATGCACGAGACTGAAACTGATCAAACCCTTCAATGACGCGTTAAGAGCAAATCTGGTTTCCGAATTAGGGCACAGGAACCGGGTTCGGTTGCCAAATGAACAGAAATGAAATCAATAAAGCTGGTAAATGTGTGAGACTGAAACTGACTGCCAAAAGAAGGCCACTAAAATCGCTGCAATTTGCTCATCTTTTCAGTTGCGGGGTATCAGTGCCACGAAATCATGTCATTCACTAAAATAAGTGAGGTTACCAAACGCAGTGGATAAACAGATATGAATGACCACCACCGGCTAATACTGGGTTGGAAGGAGCCTGACTACTAAATCATGAGGAGAGAATCAACTTGACTGGCAACTGACCGGGTCTGGAGCAGATCTAATTACCAAATAAAAAGGATCAGAATCGAAGTAGTTGCCGATTGATGGGGATTGAAATTGATCAGGTGAATAAATGCGGGAGACAGGACTCTATGTAGTCGCCTCTCTAGTCAGAATGTTTCTACCCCTTTAAGAAAGAGTGTGGAAACGGGGGCACCTAGAGTTACGGTGGAAATAAATGAGAGAGAGAGAGAGAGAGAGAGAGAGAGAGAGAGAGAGAGAGAGAGAGAGAGAGAGAGAGAGAGAGAGAGAGAGAGGAGTTTGTGTGTGACACGATATATATATACATAATATTAAATATAGTATATATATATATATATATATATATATATATATATATATATATATATATATAGTATATATATATATATATATATATATATATATATATATATATATATATATATATATATATAAGTCTTTAGGGTTGAAGTTATTAGTTTATTTTAACAGTTCTTCACATGAAGGAAAGTTTTGATTTTCAGAAAGCAAACAACAGGCTAACTATTAAAAATTCCACAATAATAATAATAATACTATTAGGAAAGAACACAGAGGTTTGTTGAGCTTTGGTAACAACAGCTATTTTCAACCTTAGCATTATCCGCCAAGATCAAACTGTTGGAGGTAAATTAAAAAGGAAAAAGATAAATTCACTGGATTTTTCTCGACGGGAGAAAATTCAACTTAAAGGATGGTGGCGGGGTGGAGGGGGGGAGGGGTGCTGGGAAATGGGAGGTTGGGGGTGGGGTTTTGGGTGGAGGGGCGATGGCATAGTGTTAGAAATCTGTGTTCTCGAATGAAGTTGTGGCTTTCATGGCGATTCTAAACTGTCAAATTTACCCGACACAAAGGGCTGGAGAGGGACAAGAATAAGTTGAATAATATTAGTATACTAATAATCACATACAAATTCATTTTCACATGTCAACTATTCATTCTGTCTTTATTCAGTCTCAAGCGGATCTACTTTACCCTTTCTGTATTTCCTATAGTCTTCTGTAACTTCTTAGAAATGAACATCGTATTCTTTAAATGATTGAATTTTAAATCAATGGCCCCTGTAAGCTTGTTCCTTATGAACAGGGATTTCCTTCTGAATAATAATAATAATAATAATAATAATAATAATAATAATAATAATAATAATAATAATAATAATAATAAATTAAAGCATTAATATTCTGTCTCATGCAAACATCCCATTCACGTCAATGGTAATTTGGCCCATAACAAAATCAGTCAAGTCAATTCGGAGTAATGACAACAATAACTCTCAATTTACAACCCACAATATCAGTAAGTCATCTGTTTCGTGACTCTCAACAATTAGTTTTTTTTCCCAGAGCAATTAATATTTTATGTACCGATTGAACTACATTTGACAGCTGGTAATCAACTCGTGTTTTTTCTGTGTTTATTCATAGCGTTGCACTTGCCTATCGGTATCAGGTAAATTGACTCCAGCTTTATTTTGTAAACACATTAATACTATTGATGAATTGAAGGAATGCACTTAGTTAATGTTTTATGAGTCCACATAAAAACTCACACCTATACATACACATACAAACACGCTATATAAATATATATATATATATATATATATATATATATATATATATATATATATATATATATATATATATATATATATATATATATATATATATATACAGTATATATATACATATACATATATATATATATATATATATATATATATAATATATGTATATATATATATATATATATATATATATATATATATATATATATATATATATTATATCAGTAAAACCATTCATCAGCTAGTAGTTGAGCCTGGTAATATTTACGTATAAATATCTCCCTTCAGTTCGTGCTATGAGTTTATTTGAGTGGCAGGTATATAATGATAGATAACTTCATATACTGTATGTAACGCATAACCAGTGTCTCTGAAAACGGGAATATATCGATAGAAAATAAAAATAATTCAACGATTTTGTGGATATTATCAGAAACATAAATCCCAATGTATATCTTTGAGAGAAACACGTCAACTTTATTGATGGATGTCATTCTGTTCTTTGTGTAATGCATGACTCACATAACAAAATGAGGCTGAACATCTCTCAAATTGATGAAAAATTTTGACACATTCATCTGTATTCATCTGTCTCTCTCTCTCTCTCTCTCTCTCTCTCTTACTGTACATCTTCATTCCCTTGAATGTTGACACTATAAAGACACAATCCCCTGGTTTCTCAGCAAGTCTTTGGGGGTGAGGTTGCTAGCCTTACGCCCATTTTCTTGACTCCAGTAGATGTTGATATCCAGGTAGGTGGACTTGTGAGAAGCAGTCTGGGAGCAAACTCGGCCCCAGCAATCGTGAGCTTAAGCACTGTACCAATTTAATATATAATATTATATATATATATATATATATATATATATATATATATATATATATATATATATATATATACATACATACAAGCACACGCACACATACAAACATACATGCCTGGGCATTTCAAGCCTCATTAGCCCCAATCTCACCAACTCTCGCAAAAAAAAAAAAAAAAAAAAATGTGACACTTTTTCGTAATCAGGTTGTTTTCATTGTATACCAAAGTCAACAGCTAATTACACAAATGTTTTTGTCGCTTATGTTCGCTCTCTGGAACTCAACTTTGTTTGGGAAAATCCTCGCCGTGGAGGCGATAATGGATGAGTGCCCTTTAGAGCGTAAATGAATGTTTCCTGTTCATGGCAGGACTGGATGTTATAATGTATTTCGCGCAGTTGTCGCCACGTTCCAAGTATCGTTACGATTATGACGGGGAAGTAATTCCGTCTCATATGTAATGATGAGCAATACTGCAGCTGAATCCGCATTATATATTTACAAACATGCATACATAGATGCATACATGCGTACGTACATGCATAAATTATATATATATATACACACACACACACACACACACATATATATATATATATATATATATATATATATATATATATATATATATATATATACATATACATACATAAATACATACATAATATATATATATATATATATATATATATATATATATATATATATATATATATATATATAACATACATGCATACATCTTTATATGTGCAAAGGAATCGATGCTAACAGCGTAAACTTTTTTAAACACTGAACACAAAGGTACGTCAAAATCTAGTTCATAAGAATCCCACGTCAAGACTCATTAAAAAAAAATGTAATGTGAGAGATGATGAAATTTGAGAGAAAGTGAGAGTCGAGGCAATAGCAAATGGCCAAACTTCTGTTTGGAGAAAGTTAAGCCTTTCACTCGCAGGTTTTTTCTCATTTTAAGTGTTGGATTTTTTTTTTAACGTCAAACAAGGCAAGACGGTAGAATGACATTCGAATTTCATTCACTTTCTTTGACTTGCTCCAACTGTTCTCATTTTCCTTCTATGTAATCTAGTGGAAGCATCGCTAAAAATGAGAATAAATGTCATTTATAAATCAAAATGCTAAAAATAATATTCATCACTGTCCCTCTCTGACACACAAATATACACTGGTATCTGTCAGTATATTCTTATTAATGTGTAAAAGTATAGCAACTTCGCCACTGTATACAGTATAAATACTTATACGCCTTTTTTCAGAAACTTTTATGAAATCTCTCTCTCTTTCTCTCTCTTAGCAAAAAAACACTTTCACTGAATAACTCAACACAGATATTTTCTCTTCTCTCTCTCTCTCTCTCTCTCTCTCTCTCTCTCTCTCTCTCTCTCTCTCTCTCTCTCTCTCCGGTAAACGTCGAACACCCATGCAGTTCGTCATGAAATACTGCGTTAAGCTTTGAAATCCCGAAGAGCAGGTCCCACGAGAGGTATACCTCCACGCAAGAATTCAAATTGATCTCCAGTGAAGTCAGAGTAGTCCTTGCTCATTTCCCATTTTTCCTTCTTTACCCAAATTGCCTACTCGAATTTTACCTTACTGGCAAATGAGGGAGAAAGGAAGAGAAAGGAACCACTCCAAGAAAAGTTCACTCTCGAGCAAGGATAGACAGCGAGACTCATTGCCAGGAAGGAAATGAGACCATTCAGGTACTGTTCTCATAAAGTACTTTTTTCTGAGATGGTCTGAAACACGAAAAGGAAATTTAAGGTCACTTTAATGAAGTCTTTTTTCATAAACGAGATGTACTTATTGGCGACTTCGTGTTCTTATGGCTATCATTACATGATGTGGCCCAAGGTTTAAAGACCTTGCAGTGGATATTGATGACGACTTATTATTTATGAAATTTAGGGTGCCAAGCCAAGCACTGGGGCACTTGCGGTCATTCAGCGGTGAAAAGAGGGAGTTGGAGTGGCTGGACAGCAAGTCTAAAGACTTAGGAATGAAAGTAAAGGCTAAAAAGTAGACGCAGTTAGGGTGCCGAAGGGACGCTGCAACACCCTTTAGTAATGCCTACAGCGCACCACGTGACTGAGCTGACGGCACTACCCACCTATGGCGATACTGTGGATGACAGTAAAATGTCACTAAATATAAAGGGTTTTGTTCGACGTAAACTGTGACGATGGTAATAAAGGTTTCTCTCAATTCTTATGACTTTGAAAACAATATTCTGTAAAGGATTCTACGAAGAATACCGGTAGTGAAGCTTGTATAAAAATCTCTCTAAACAGAAGTGGGGAGAGACACCATAGTCTGGTTGTAGAGGGAAAGATTATTCACTAACGGCTAATATGATGATTGGAAATTTCTCCTGAATAAATGTTTTGGAAAGGGATGGCTTGACGGGTGTTACGAGACAACCTGAAAAGAACGGTAGGGGGCAACTTCCGCAGTTCTGCGGAAGTAGTTGTAAAAGTACCTATAAAAGAGTGAGAATAGAGAGGTTGTATTGGCATTACATTTTATCTATCTTATCCAGATCTATGAATTTTTATGTTTTTTTTATGGCTGTCCAATTTAGAAATGTTTCTGTAAAATAAAAAATAATTTGCTCTCATAAACATACATTTGTTGGCAATTTTTAAAATCAACATTTAAAATTTTAAACAGAAAGGGATTGGACTTGAGGCGTCCAGAGGTCCACACCTGGCCTCCTATTCTATTTCATTTCACACCTTACTACACTTACGGCTGCCCTAGGGTAAGTATACGTGCTGGCATAAACCAGCTTAACCAACATCAACCAACCTGGCCTTGAGTATTCTCCACTCTTCTTTCCCTAAAAATTCTATTAAATGAGAACAGAGCCATAAACATCATTTTGGTTTCCCTTTCTTCAAGGATAACTATATTTTGGTTTGTGACCGAAACGGTTTTTCTGTGAGTAAAAAGAACGAAAATGTGAAATAAAATAAGTCACAGGAGATTTGTACTGCATTGCAACAAAACTCAAATCATCTCTGCTATAGTGGAGAATTTCAGGATCTCCATAGTGTTGAAAACTGAACAAACCCCTCATAAAATTCCCAAAGTGAGTAAAAACCTATTCAGACATTCACATATCGGAAAATATTCCCCTTAAATGGAATAAGAAAAATACCTTCAATCATTCTCAACAGGCAATCCAACGCCCAGTTGAAGAACTGAAGTGGGTTTAACAATCTCACAGCACTGCCTTTTCCTGCACGGCCCTCTCCGTCAGGCAACACACACCTCTTATTCTCTCGAGGAGATAGAGAGGAGATAATGATGGCATTCAGTCCTCGGCCTGGTGGCGGTGTCTGTGTTCACGAGAAGGAGTTGATCTCTTCTTCGAGAATTTATCAGGAGAATCTTCGAGATCGAGGGACCTCGAGTGCTCTCGCAACTTCTGTAAGGGGAATTGCTGTCTGGCTTCTTGGTGGTCTCTTGAAGTGACGGAGGGATGATTCAAAGAAACGCAAGAAGCTCTTGCTGAGGAGTCTCAACAGCAAGGAGAGAGAGAGAGAGAGAGAGAGAGAGGTTGCGGTTGCTCAACCCGGATGAGAAGAGATAAGGGGGTATGCGAACGTAAAGGAGAGAGAGAGAGAGAGAGAGAGAGAGAGAGAGAGAGAGAGAGAGAGAGTCTTTTTCTCTCTACTTACTGGTGCAATTTGTTTCGGATAATAAGAAATCTATTGAGTCTTCGCTGAACGGAAGATTTATCATCAAGGAAATCAAGAATAAATGAAGTCAGAATTTTAAACGCCATGGATAACAATTTCTTCCTTTTAGCATTTTCTATTTAATCAAAGAATCGACTATAAACCAGACATTTAAGTTGCTTTTTTTCTCAATTTTTCTTCATTGTTCACGTATTCAGGTCCGGAAACTTCGGTAAAGATTTGGTGACAGATAAATGACTACTGTATATACATTAGTTATTAACCATTTTCTGGAAATCTCTCTCTTTTCTCTTTCTTTCTATCTCTCTCTTTACTCAGTCTTTTCCGGTGCTTTTGCTCGTTAAATAATTTCCCTGGAAATTTTTTTTATTTTCATGAGTCACGATGTATTTATTTTAGTGTTTCATGACTATCCCAAAAAATATAAAGTTATAGTTATGTTTTACGTTTTCTGAGTATTAATCTATTTAGTGAGTTTGACTAACACGATAAAGTTAGCGACGAGTTTATACACACACATATACACAAACAAACATGCATATATACATATATATATATATATATATATATATATATATATATATATTTTATATATATATATATATATATATATATATAAAAGCATGTATGTATGCATGCATGTACGTATATGAATGTGTATAAACTATCGTCAATTCAACTTATTGCGATTGGTCAACTCCCTGATAGAGTGTACTTGGAAAACATTAAAAACACAACTTATATAAAATATTATCATATTTGTGTATATTTATTTCCTGGCATCACACGATACGTTTTCATACTATTTCTAAGGCCCTCAATGATCAAACGTCAAAATGAACTGAATGAAGAGTCTGAAGAATAACAAATAGAATTCATATTTATTTTTTTATTTACTTTCTGTGTTTAAATTATCTCTTATCAGGACTACCTATCAACATCATTATAAAAAGAAATGATACTTTTGATGTATAAAATTATATGACGATTTAAAATGGCACAATTGTTTAATGGTCCTTTTTCCAGAAATGTTTCCAAACTGCTGGAATGAAAACCTAAGCGTCCAACCACCCACAGTGCTCAATTTAGCAACAAGCGCTAGCAATCAGCGAAAAGAGGCCATATGCAAAAGCCACTGAAATTACATTGTTAATCAAGTCAGTGTAATTCCAAGGCTTGACTGTCCCGTGTTGTAATTATAAATTCTGGGGAAATTCGCCCCGCTACTTCGGACAGGTCTCCTGTAAATTTTTGGTTGAAATTCTGATATATTTCAGTATGCGTTCTCTCCCTAAATCTTTTATTATGTGGTCGACGACATTAGCAAGAAAAAGACATTTTTCCTTTTCTCTCTTCGTGCGTTTACCAATCTGTGTTTATGTATATATACACACATATATATATAGTATATATATATATATATATATATATATATATATATATATATATATATATATATATATATATATATATATATATATATATATATATATATATATTTATAATGTCTAATGTCGTCGACCGCATAATAGAAGATTTATGGAGAGGACGCATACTGAAATATATCAGAATTTCAACCAAAAATTTACAGGAGACCTGTCCGAAGTAGCGGGCGAATTTCCCCAGAATATATAATTACCGCACGGGACAGTCAAGCCTTGGAATTACACTGACTTGATTAACAATGTAATTTCAGTGGCTTTTGCATGTGGCCTCTTTTCGCTGATTGCTAGCGCTTGTTGCTAAATTGAGCACTGTGGGTGGTTGGACGCTTAGGTTTTCATTCCAGCAGTTTGGAAACATTGCTGGAAAAAGGACCATTAAACAATTGTGCCATTTTAAATCGTCATATAATTTTATATATCAATAGTATTATTTCTTTTTATATTGATGTTGATAAGTAGTCTTGATAAGAGATAATGTAAACACAGGAAGTAAATAAAAAAAAAAGAGATATGAATTCCATTTGTTATTCTTCAGACTCTTCATTCAGTTACTTTTGATGTTCGATGACTGAGGGCCTAAGAAATAATATAAAAACATTTCGTGTGATGCCAGGAAATAAATACACAAAAATATAATAATAATAATAATAATAATAATAATAATAATAATAATAATAATAATAATAATAATAATTCCACTACAGAAAAAAGATTAGAAAAATATAGAAACTTTATTATAAATTATACTCGCCTGATGCAGTCATAATTTTTAATGTAATAATAATAATATAATAATAATCATCATCATCATTATCATTCTAAGTATTATCAGTATAATTTTAATATCATTATTACAGTACCTTTAAATCGAATTGTACTTGTAAGTGAAAAGATTCAAATACAATTTATCCATCTTATTGCTTGCTGAGCAACCTCAGGATTTGAAGGCACCAGTGGATTAGTCGGAGGGACGATGTAATTTCAAACCCGCTCTTCGGTCGAATTAACTTGATCCCCACCTACCCGAGCCTTCCTGTGCAATTGCATTCATTCCTCTGAGATTCCGCTCTCGAATTCGTGACGTCATTTTTCGTTAAGGAAGACAATTTCCCTGTTCGCCTTGAGGATCTGAGTGACACCGGGCAGGGGGATTGCTTTTATATTTTAATTTTATTGAATAATTGCGATTTAATATCATTGTTTAGAACATAGTCTGAAGTTTACTGTAGGGGAATGAGTCATTTCACATTTGTTACGTTACCACTCCGTCTTCCTGAATATCAATCGCAAATGATAATAAATATTGTTTATTGTTTTGTTTTCTATGTTTAGTAGTTCCGGCTAATAGCGGATTTGGGTCATCAGCTGAAGCAAAAATTAAAAAAATAAAATCGAAGAAGTTGTAAGTATTCCACTCAAAACGATTTTAACGAATCCACCTGTATAATGGTACTCTTGTATGCCATGTCAAGAACTATTTTAGGTTAAGACGGCTGGCTTGCTCTCTATATTCATCCTGTTTACGGTCCCTGTACAGTAAACCGTCTACCAGATACATAATACATTGCTTGGGGTAACAATGTAACAATGGGGTATGATAAAACTTGCCTAATTCACACCTCCTCTCCTGGGATCGAATCCATACATAAAAAAATAAATATTTTATGTATAGTTTTCGTTAACTAAAAAATAACTCCGTAAGGAATTCCAAAAGCATTTATTTGACTGAAATTCCAGCATCCAAGACATTTTCCCCACCTCCTTTCCTGGAATAGAACCAATATATTAGTGTAAAATAGATAGATTGTTAATATTTGAAAAACTCCCATAGGGAATTTCAAAATCATTTACTTCATGGAAATTCCAGCATCCGAGATAATTCCCCCACCCACTTTCCTGGAATTGAACCAGCACATTAATGTAAAATAGATAAGTTTATGTCTAGTTTTTGTTAAAATAAATCTTCCACAAGGAATTTCAAAATCATTTACTTGATTGAAATTCCAGCATCCGAAACAATTCCCCCGTCCCTGCAATGGAATTTCACGGTCAGTGGTATCTGTTCGATATCCCTAGTAATATCTCCATTCCTCTGTGATGTGATCCTGTCATACTGATTCGTAAGTCCGCCTGTATTCTCTCGGCTTCTGGTGCTGATGGAATATAGTGATACGTTCAGTAATATGTTTAGGTTTGCGTTAGTACTAACCTATTAGGACATCGGCGTAATTTATTTAGTTAAGGAATGAAGCAAATATTTTTTCTTCTCTGTTTAAATTAAATGTATCTTGGAATGAGATAAACTTTTATTATTACTTTGGAGTATATGTGTATGTGTGTGTGTAGTGTGTTTTGTGTGTCAGATTTACTAATACGAAACGATATATATATATACAGTATATATATATATATATATATATATATATATATATATATATATATACATATATATATATATATATATATATATATATATATATATATATATATATATATATATATATGTATATATGTATACCCAGTGCAGTCAAGTGAAAATTTTTCATAGTCGCAAGTATCACATTTTGGATTATTCTAAATACCTTCACCATTTTGTTTGTCCTATTGTAAGCGCTTTAACAGGTCACCAAATTATTTAGCCTAAATAATTTTCACCATTCGGGTAAAATCACTGCACATTCAACTCTTCATAAATAATGACAAGTATGGGATTATGAATTTCTCGCATCGAGTGTTGACATACTGCAAAACTTGAGATGGTTTCAGAGGGTTGGCGTAATCTTCCATCGTTATACGTATCTACAGAACGCACATGGTTTTATAATTCAACTAATTTCTGGTTGCGTCCGCTTGATGTCAGTTTCTTAACCTTTGAACTTTGGGAATTTCTTCCCACTTCTGTTTTCACTTACTTAAAGCACACCTCCTTGCTTCGATTCTTTTTTCCAGATTTTATGTTTTTTTTTTAATATTATTTTATATTTTCCTTGTATACTTAGGTTCTAAGGAGCATTTTCCTCTCTTTTTTGTTGCCAAAACAAAAATCATCATCCATCTTCTTTATTCACGAAACTGTCGGTCTAATAAATGGGCCAGTGTTTCATTTTATCATGAAAATAAGTGTAATTGCACTTATGAATCTCCTGTAATATCTCTAAAACATCTCTATCTCTTTACCAGCACTAGAGATTTTTTTACTTTTTACTGAAATATCTATTTCTTGCAAAAGACTTTTAGCCCCCGTGGATTTCACGATAGATGATTTTTGTAATGCAAATTTTTTGGGGAAAATTTTTTTGACCACTTTACTGAAATGCCATTTTCATAACAGACATTTTGCGTCTGGGGAATTCACGATAGATGATTTTTGTATTGCAAATTTTGGATGCTTTTTCCTTTGGCAGCTTATGCTAATTTCTGCTATTCGGTCAAAGTGACCCGGTACGAGAATATGGATCCTTCATATGCAGAACATCATTAATATATTCTCTTGGGGTGAAATTCTCTAAGGGAAGATAAGAAACTGTAAAAACGAATGTAAAAATACGTGTAATTTCGTCTGCCAAAAAATGAAAGTGTAGTCACCCAATGTTTTTATTTATTTATTTTTTTTATAGTTTCTATTAGGCACAACGGAAAAAATCCTACACTGAAAATCAACGACAAATTTTATATTAACCAAAAAGAAAGTTCGAAGTTGATATATTTTTTTTCGTACTTTTATTAGGCTCAACTGAGAAAATCCAACGTTTAAAACCAACGACAAATTACATATTAACTAAAAATAAAAGCTCGATTCTATTGACGCCATTAAGGAACCGATTTGTCTAGAGAGAGAGAGAGAGAGAGAGAGAGAGAGAGAGAGAGAGAGAGAGAGAGAGAGAGAGAGAGAGAGAGAAGGCTCACTAATCAAATTGATGATTTCCATTGATTCCTTGTTGATAAAACCCTTAAATGAAGAGGCCCCAAATGGTCTCAGTGCCGTCATCATTAAGCCCGAACGTCAATAGACGATTTAATTAAGAGACTTTTTCCTCTGGAGTTGATTAAGAAATCATCATTTGGCAGTGATTGGGAAATCAAATGAAAAATATGTTTTTAATAGATCTGCAGTGGTGATGATAATGATGATGATGATGATGATGATGATGATTATCATCCACTCCACCATGACATTCTTATACGATAGAGATTATTATTATTATTATTATTATTATTATTATTATTATTATTATTATTATTATTATTCAATGACCTTATACGATAGAGATTTTAGTATTATTATTATTATTAAACAGCACACTGATAACTTTACTCTAATCTATTTGATTTCGTTATCTACAACTGTGAAATCTTACCCTAACAACCAAGACTAGTTTTATATTTCCTTATTTATTTGTGTCGTCTCTGAAGCTTCTCCTCAGTCCCAAAGGTATTTTCCTGTTTCTCAGGACATATAACATCAAAGTTTACATAGCTCCCAAAATATATATCATAGATTTCTGCTCACTACTTTATCAGATATGTCTCACCTAGCCTTAGGCATTTTTGGCCGGAAATTACGAAAGTAGGGCAAGAGGTCACGCGACTGACTCGAAAAAGTGTTAGTAGGTCAAGAGGTCACGTGACTGACTAAAAAAAGTGTTATTAAGTCAAGATGTCAAGTGACTAACTCGAAAAAAGTGTTAATAGGTGAAGAGATCACGTGACTGACTCGAAAAAAGTGTTACTAGGTCAAAAGGTTAAGTGACTTACTTGAAAAAAATGTTAATAGGTCAAGGGGTCACGTGACTGATTCGAAAAGTGTTAGTACGTCAATAGGTCAAGTGACTGACTCGAAAAAATCTTAGTAGGTCAAAAGGTCATGTGACTGACTCTAAAAAAGTGTTAGTAGGTCAAGAGTTCACGTGACTGACTCGGAAAAGGGTTAGTAGGTCAAGAGGTCACGTGACTGACTAAAAAAGTGTCAGTATGTCAAGAGAGCAGGTGGCTAACTAGAAAAAATGTGTTAGTAGGTCAAGAGGCCACGTGACTTACTAGAAAAAAGCGTTAGTAGGTCAAGAGCTCACGTGAATGCCTAAAAAAAATGTTAGTCAGTGTAGCATCGCAGACAGCTTACAACGCTGCGCTTGCTTTCAGTGTTAAGTTCATGGGAGAAAATTTTTTTTGAAAAACTATTTTTCCGTAGTTTTCGAAATTGCGCTTGTCAGCTGAGACCTATTTTGAAAGCAGACTGAAGTTCCAATTATGGTTTTTTGGAGACCCCGTCTGGTAAACGTTATGTCATATTTCAAGCATTTATTTATGTCAATTTTTTTTACCCTAAATAATTTTTTTAGAACCTAGCCAAGATAGTAGCCAGATCACGTGACCAAAATTAAAAAAATACAAAATACAAAAGTCACTGATTAAAACACTGTATAAAAATCATGGTTATTTGAACTTTTAATACAAAAGCCAAGATGGCTACTAGGTGGCCTAAGGATGTCAGCCTACAGGGTGTCTGTTTTTTTGCCAAAGTGCCAAATGCCACTTGAGAAAACTAATACTGAGATACTGAATTCAAGCAACATTTTATTCCCTCTCGAAATTGCAGTAAAACTTTTTTAAATGCTTGGCTTACATCGTTGAGCAAACAAGGGCACTCTTGCAAGGCTCTCTATTCGACGAGACAGCTCGCTGCTAAGTTATCGTGAAAGAAGATTTTAGCTTCAAACTGAGCTAACATGGAAGCTCCTGCAAGCGTGTGTTCTTTCATAGGCTATTTTATGTTACAATGTCCTTCTTTCTTTCTAATAAGTCTTTATCGTATTTTACTGTTTCATTGCTGTGGACACTGCTTCTCGTCCTTCACTTAGATGTCCTCAAAAGTTACTCTAAGCTCTCTTTAACTACCTGGAATTTTAACATACTCATTTACATATTTTGTTTTAAAAGATGAAATTCATTACGTCACGAGATATGTTTACTGTTATACGGTAAATATTAAATTTTACATAAATTAGTTCAAAAGCCTGCAAATTCTTTGGTGTTCATCTTCCAATATTTTATCACTTTTTCAATTCTGGGACAACCAAATGTAAATTTTTATGAATTTCAGACTGTTACCTATCATTTCTAGGGGGGAAACAATTGCCGTAGGTAACTATAAGTACTAGACTGACTTTTTGGGAGTGTTAATAAAAATAAGAACAAGAATGCAAAGGCTTAGTAATTACCTTCATTTTGCTAAAGAGACTTCTTGGGTTTTCAACACCAACACCACTAACAACATAAACAACCACTTATCAAGTTGCGAAAGTGGAAACAAAACCGGGGTTTGTTTAATGGAAATAATATCCAACACCACCAACAATAAAGACCTTTAATAAAATCATTCTCTCCAAGTAAAAGAAACGATTATTTTGAGGGTGAAACAAACCAACGAGGTTGGAAATGACGGACGTCTCGATAAATAAGAAAAATGAGACTTGGCAGATATATTTTTTTCAGGACTCAGACGTCCAAACATCTTGACTGTCGAGAAAAGAAGGAAGAGAATCATTGTGACTGGATCAGTGAGACTGAAAACGACGGACATGTTGACAAACAGAAAAAAGATTACCTTCAACAGAAGTTTTTTTTATAAGGCCACAGACGTCCAAACACCTCCTTGACTGTCGAGAAAAGAAGAAGCAACCACGCACTTTTATTGACCTTTCCTTGGCCTAGAGAGAACGCGATGCTGCCAGTGATTCGAACTTTGTTGTGAGAAGTTTCTCATCTCGGTAAATGACTTCCCTTTCTCCGATTTCTATAATAAGATTTTTTTGGGACACTTTTTTTTTTATTTAGAGAACTAAGGAGGATGACCAATGTTTCGGCCATTAATTCTTAGACCAAGTTTTTTAAGGACTGAAAAAAATATACGACAAAAAATTACTTCCCTCCGATTTATATAAAAAATTCTTTTGACATTCTTTTTATTTAGTGAAGTAAGGAGGATGATAATTTTTCGGTTATTCATCCGTAGTCAAATTCTTTTAAAGACTGAAAAAATTATAATACAGAAAATAAAAATTATCAAATACTTGGCAAGGGGGTTGCAGGAACATGTTAACAGTTATTGTAAATCATGTACATTGCCCATCACAAGTATAATGGAATAAGTGATTCTAAAATACGTTGATCTACAGCATCGAAAAGCAAGCATGCGTTAAATTTCCTTGAAAAATATTATTCACCTTAAATGTAAAGTAGTCATGAAGTCATACGTCATACTATTTGAATTATCACCATCATCATCACAAATAATGATTTATAACTCCATAAATCTACTTTATAAAAAAAGAACTCTAAGACTGAAGCAATGAATAAATTAACCACAAGCCTAGCACATTACTACTACTACTACTACTACTACTACTACTACTACTACTACTACTACTACTACTACTACTACTATTTTTAGCAAAATAGAGCAACAAGCATTTTGTTCTAAGCAACTGTATTAAGAACGACACCACACTATCACGCAGAGAATATCTCTCTATACACGATTAATATTATTATTGTTACTATTATTATTATTATTATTATTATTATTATTATTATTATTATTATTATTATTATTATTATTATTAAGATGAATCTTGAAATATATGGGAACAAGATTTCACAGGGGCCATTGACTTGATATTTAAGCTTCCAAAGAATATGGTGTTTATTAGAAAGGAGTAACAGGAGGTAAAAGGAAAAGAAGCAACAGGACGTGAAGAGACATACAGAAGGAAGAGATCACTTATTAAAAAAATTAATAAAAAATAGATAAAAATGTCAATAAATTATCAAAAGACAAGGAGCATTGTATTAGGGTAGCAGTGTATTGCAGCTTCGCTTGAAGTTTTGGAATTCTAATTCCAGTTAAAGGCGATGCCGGTATCTGGAATAATTTGTTTCGTTTAAAATCTAAAGATGCTATCAACTGGTTAATACGCAAAGCTTTGCGGACCATGTTTATGAAAAGAATGGCATAAAATACTCATCACAACAGACGAGACCAACAAGTCTGAAGGCTCCATTATCGTGGTCTAACAACCTACCGGTCACCTACCGCTGAGAAATCGGACGCACTGTTGAACAGTAAGCTGTCAGCGCAAGATGGAGTACATTTTTTTGGTATGAGACCTTCTTGATAGTGTTAAGCTGTAGCTGCAAACTGCTAGATCATAGATTGCAGTTGATACAGAAAAAATTAGATATAACAGCGTATTTTATTACAATATTATTGTTCTTATCAAAGTCAAAATTGAAGACCGTCTTAATACTGAAGGTGTAAAATAAAATATTGGAAAATTTAGGGCTATTAAAGTTATGTGCATATTTATATAAAAATAATGTTAAGTGGAACAAAGTTTAATAAAGAAAAGGACATTTCACCATATTTGGTGAAGGTAAAATGGAGAACAAAACGAATCACGAAGAAGAGAGAGAGAGAGAGAGAGAGAGAGAGAGAGAGAGAGAGAGAGAGAAAATCTGCTTGTTAAGATATAAACTCTGAGAGTGCCACAGCAGGCACATTCATTAAGACCTCATTAAAGAGAGAGAGAGAGAGAGAGAGAGAGAGAGAGAGAGAGAGAGAGAGAGAGAGAGAGAGAGAGAGAATCTACTTGCCTAGAGATGGGTTCTAAGAGTGCCACAGAAGGCATATTCATTAAGACCTCATTAAGACGAACAACGTCAGCAGTAATGAGATGGCAGTCGAGCAAAAATATTTCTTAGCGTTTCTATTCTTCATCGTTAATGCCGACGGAGTCCCGCGAACCGCGAGGGAAATCAAGAAATCGAGATAGCATTGAATTCCTATGGCTCTCAAAATTGAAGCCAAGACTTTTTTTCTCTTTTAATTAAGCGAATCATAACGATGAGTTGCGTAGATACAATCATTTTACGATGATAGATTCTCAGAAGTTCGAGCTACAAAACTCACTTTGTCATTGGTAAAACTGTAACTTATAAATATTCTTATGTCATTTGTCCCTATTCTTCTTAATATTGTTTATTAATTTTTATGTTTCTCATACACTACTATGCTCCTTTCACTTTTTGTCTTTTTTTTCTCTCTGGTTATATCAGCTATTCATAACTAAATTATTCTTATTATTATTATTATTATTATTATTATTATTATTATTATTATTATTATTATTATTATTATTATTATTATTCAAAAGATGAAACCATCTTCATATGGAACAAGATCCATCAGCCATTGACTTGAAATTCAAGCTTCAAAGAATATCAAAAGTGTCATAAGAAAGTAAAAGAAGGTCAACAGAAATACAGAAAAAGAGAGTAGTTATTATAAAAAGGAAAATTTCTTAATAAATTATTAAATACATAGATAAGAATGTAAGTAAATTATAGAGAATTGTTTTTATGTAGTAATGCACTGCATCTTCTGCATATAAATATACTTTGAATTAACGTGAACGATTTTACCACTGGAAACTACCACACAAGAGACCGAAACAATAGGGTTTTAAGGTAACCCATTTAAAAGATTTTCATCTCACTAAGAATGCCCTCTCTCTCTCTCTTTTCTCTCTATTCCTCATACACTTTTACGGAAGATCCAGCTGCCCCCTATCTTTTTATTTCGAGAAAGATAAATGGAGTTGGAACATAATCAAATTTATTCTACTTCACCCAACGAGAATTTTTTCCATTCCACAAAGTTAGCCACACTACATAAAAAAGGAAGCAAAAATATTAAAGCAAATGAAAGTATAGCTAAAATACTCTGAAACCAAAATTCACAAGATATTTTTCCTGCTTGCCTTTGATTTCAGTAAATTTTTTTATTTATTTTAAATACTGTAGTGAAAATGCTGACACTTTGAAAATCAGACAGTATTTCCGGTACTTTAGCGAGGGGCATAGATAATATGAAAGCAAGTGAGATGAGGCAGCGACAGAAAACAATTTTATGTTGTGCCAAGAATCATAAAATAAAAGTCTCTGTAAATACGTAAAAATAATCCAATAAGATTTTTTTATCGACCATCATATATATATATATATATATATATATGTATATATATATATATATATATATTATATAATTTTTGTCTTACGAATTTTTTATTTCCGCAATCGCCCAATCTGGAATATTTTTTTATCTTCTCAAGTGGAAAACTAGATTTATATATCTGTGGTGGTTTTTTGGTTTTCTCACATGTGCGCTACTAAGGAAACCACTAAATACTGAGTTTGAAATGACAGTGACATTTCCAGTTACCATATGAACAAATTAATCATATTTACGTACACTTGCTTTCTAGGAAATAAACTAAGAGGAATCTAAATTCTTCTGTACTTAGATTAATTAGAAGTTTTCCTGCAGATTGCTTCATGTAAACTTGAACTGTGTGTATCTTCCATAAAACGTCACTTTTTCTTCTCTGTTTCCGCTTTTTCGTTCGTTCTTCGTTACTGAAACTCTCTCGTGCAAAATTAATGAAATATTTTTTTTATCTTACCCTGAGCATAAAAATACATATTTTCCCGGCTTGAATATTTATGTCTTTCACTTTGGATTCTTCATAAAATGTTTTAATAGCCCGAGTTTTTATTGCATTTTGAACATTCATTTTGTCTTTTCATTTGGACATTAATAAAACATTTTCTCAAGCCTGAGTTATCTTATATCTTTAATTTTTCACATTCATAAAATATATATTCCGTTCTTTAAATATTTTATTTCTTTAATTTGAACATTCATAAAAATATTTTCACAGCTTAAATTATAAAAAAAAAACACACACACAATTCTATTCATGAAGGGAAATTATTTGAGCTCAAAGTGCTCCTTGTGGTCATGGAACGAAGGGAATCTCACCTTTTCCTCCCTTCCTTTCCAGCAGAATGCAAACGAATTTAGAGGAAGCCTGCACAGGGAAGGAAAGATTCCGGCATTCCAAATGGAGGATCTTATATAAATGGAAAGTTTTTGTTTAACGACCTCATGTGCAATTAGTTTCGAACGATATGACCTATATTTTATTCCAGTCTAAATCCGATTTTTTGTTTAAATTTTTTTAAACGAAGTGGGAAGATTCCAGACTCAACACTAAACGTAAAACCTAATGAATTTCTTGTCCGATGAGAAACTCTCATGAAATGTATCAAGCACATGTTGATTTTGATCATTCCAAGAAGTAAACGTTACTTTTTGAATATAATGCTATACTGTATATTGTGTCGGGGGGAGAGGTCTGTGCTTTTTAACATGTGGTGTGTGTGTATGTGTATATATATATATAGTTATATATATATATATATATATATATATATATATATATATATTATATATATATATATATATATATATATATATATATATATATATATATATATATATATATATATATATATATATATATATATGTATGTATATACTTCTCTTTCTTTTCACATCGGACTGAAAAGATCATATAGCTTGGCAGTTTAGTGCTTTTCTGGTACATAATTAGTTTGGAAACGTGCAATCAAGAAAAACCAGTAAACAGCACTCCAATATTGTCTTATGATACAAATAAAAACACGACAAAAACAGCCGCTGTGTGCAAAACAGATTCAAGGAAAAAAGGTTGAGGCTTACACTTTCTCGTGGCTTTTAATCACAGTAAGCAATACAGATTGACATGACAGTTGCAGATGCAGTGACAACTGTTATAAGCTTCAGAGAGAGAGAGAGAGAGAGAGAGAGAGAGAGAGAGAGAGAGAGAGAGAATCTGCTTGTTAAGATATAAACTCTTGAGAGAGTGCCACAGCAGGCACATTCATTAAGACCTCATTAAGAGAGAGAGAGAGAGAGAGAGAGAGAGAGAGAGAGAGAGAGAGAGAGAGAGAGAGAGAGAGAGAGAGAGAGAATCTACTTGCCTAGAGATGGGTCTGGTATGCCACAGAAGGCATATTCATTAAGACTTACTAAGACGAACAACGTCAGCAGTAATGAGATGGCAGTCGAGCAAAAATATTTCTTGAAGGTTTATTCTCATCGTTAATGCCGACGGAGTCCCGCGAACCGCGAGGGAAATCAAGAAATCGAGATAACATTGAATTCCTATGGCTCTCTACACCTGAAGCCAAGGACTTTTTTTTCTCTTTTAATTAAGCGACCCATAACGATGAGTTGCGTAGATAATAATCATTTTCACGATGGATAAGATTCTCAGAAGTTCGAGCTACAAAAACTCACTTTTGTCATAAAACTGTAACTATAAATATTCTTATGTCATTTGTCCCTATTCTTCACCATTATTGTTTATTAGATTTTTATGTTTCTCATACACTACTATGCTCCTTTCACTTTTTGTCTTTTTTCTCTCTCTGGTTATATCAGCTGTTATTCATAACTAAATTTACCTATCTTATTATTATTATTATTATTATTATTATTATTATTATATTATTATTATTATTATTCAAAAGATGAACCCTATTCATATGGAACAAGCCCACAGGGGCCATTGACTTGAAATTCAAGCTTCCAAAGAATATCGTGTTCATAAGAAAGTAAAAGAAGGCAACAGGAAATACAGAAAAAAGAGAGTAGTTATTATAAAAAGGAAAATTTTTTAATAAATTATTAAATACATAGATAAGAATGTAAGTAAATTATAAGGAGAATTGTTTTATGTAGTAATGCACTGCATCTTCGCATATAAAATATACTTTGAATTAACGAACGATTTTACTACTGAACTACCACAAGAGACCGAAACAATAGGTTTTAAGGTAACCCATTTAAAAGATTATCTCACTAAGAAATGCCCTCTCTCTCTCTCTCTCTATTCCTCATACACTTTTACGGAAGATCCAGCCGCCCCCTATCTTTTTTTATTTCGAGAAAGATAAATGGAGTTGGAACATAATCAAATTTATCTTCTACTTCCACCCAACGAGAATTTTTCCCATTCCGCTGTTAGCCACACTACATAAAAAAGGAAGCAAAAATATTAAAAAAGCAAAAATGAAAAAGAAGCAAAAATACTCTGAAACCAAATTCACAAGATATTTTTCCTGCTTGCCTTTGATTTCGCCATTTTCTTTATTTATTTTTTAAATACTGTAGTGAAAATGCTGCGACACTTTGAAAATCAGACAGTATTTCCGGTACTTTTAGCGAGGGGCATAGATAATATGAAATAAGTGCGAGATGAGGCAGCGACAGAAAACAATTTTATGTTGTGCCAAGAATCATAAAATAAAAGTCTCTTGTAACACGTAAAAATAATCCAATAAGATTTTTTATCGACTCACACATATATATATATATATATATATATATATATATATATATATATATATATATATATATATATATATATATATATATATATATATATATATATATGTCTTAATAATTTTTTATCTTCCGTAAATCGCCCAATCTGGAATATTTTTTTTTTATCTTTCTCAAGTGGAAAACTAGATTTATATATCTGTGGTGGTTTTTTTGGTTTTCCTCACATGTGCGCTACTAAGGAAACCACTTCAAATACTGAGTTTGAATGACAGTGAGACATTTCAGTTACCATATGAACAAATTAATCATATTTACGTACACTTCGTTTCAGGAAATAAACTAAGAGGAATCTAAATTCTTTCTGTAATGCTTAGATTAATTAGAAGTTTTCCTGCAGATTGCTTCATGTAAACTTTGAACTGTGTATCTTCCATAAACGTCACTTTTTCTTCTCTGTTTTTTCCGCTTTTTCTTCGTTCGTTCTTCGTTACTGAAACTCTCTCGTGCAAAATTAATGAAATATTTTTTATCTTGGATTCTGAGCATAAAAAAATACATATTTTCCTGGCTTGAATATTTTATGTCTTTCACTTTG
>NC_089795.1:44205267-44220267 GCF_040412425.1 Macrobrachium rosenbergii
TTAATTTTCTTCTAACTGTTTCTTTGGCCCTCCCCCTAGAACCAACCCCCCCAAAAAAAATCTATCTTATGACATGACGGGAACATTAATTGTTACAATACATGAACATACGAGGACATGATGTAATTCAAGTGGCCGCTCTATATTTATTAAAAAATCTCTTGAAACTATTAAGCTTATTTCCTAAATCATGTTCTCCGGATGTTTATATCATATAAATTGCTTATAAATCTTCTGCAATTTTAATGGGAAACTTTTACCTCGGCTTTGTTCTGTTACGAAGGGAAATCAGCATTTCCGCTCGGTCTCCTTAATAAAGAGGGGAGGTATTTTATAAAGGCGTTTCCTGTTCATCAACTCTAAAGAGATGGAATGAGACAGAGCAATAACAGCGAGGTATAATAAACGTTTTTAATTTTTTTAATTAGTGTGAAACATCTCCCTCTTTTTATCAACTGTGAAATAATAATTGATAACCCAAAAGCTTTTAAGAAACAAAATTTACATCTTATGTATTTTTTTTTGAAAACTTGACGAATGTAGCCCAGACATGACCATAGTGTCAATTTTCGTCAATGGCTGAGCAAATAGGCAATGTGCCACTACACAAATGCTTCGCAAAAATAGCCCCAACTGGATAAAAAAAAAACACAAAACGTACCTAAGGAAAATCTGGATTCTCATAAAACCGGGCTTTCGAAAAATCGCTCCGTGTGTGCACGCGCGTTTGGTTTAGTGAATGTTGGAAAAGAGCGGATCTTTTGCTAGCATGAAGACTACGTCCGTGACCACAACTGTTGCGGCGCAAGGCTGCACAAACAAATCAGTCAATCAATCTAGAGAGAGAGAGAGAGAGAGAGAGAGAGAGAGAGAGAGAGAGAGAGAGAGAGAGAGAGAGAAGGAAAGAGAGAGAGAGATACGGAGTGAGAGGATTGATAAACCTTTGCATTTTTTATTTTTCCTTAATGATGAGAAAGGAATGACTGGTTAATCTAGATATATATATATATATATATATATATATATATATATATATATATATATATATATATATATAAACTCGCTTTATACTGCATTATCTACTAAGAAAACATACTCAGAAGTTCATTTTATTATTAAAAGAGCTCTTGAGAACTGCATGACTCATCACTCCTGCTATGTGGAACTGTTGAGAAAACCAAGCTTCTAAGAAGACGTGAAAAATTCTATAAAAAAAAAACGTAAAAAATATGAATATATTATTTTCCAAAACATAATTGAGGAATCCTTGACCCAACTCTTGGGGACAATCAACAAAAGATGCCATTGTTTCGAAGGGAGTGAAACAATAATACACACACACACACACACACTCACGATAAAACAATAACAATTGAAATTCATCGTAGGGGGGAAATCTCGCCCCGGTAAGTGGACCTTCCTCCCCTTACATAAACAAGGGGAAGGAGGAAGGGGAGCATATTTTTGCTGATATGATATGTTTTGTCCAAAGAGTCTTTGTCTACCTTATTGTCCTTTCTTTCTTTAGCATTCTCTTTTGCGTCTCGACACTTTCTTCTTTCTTTTCCACTGTTTGTTCCCCTTCGGATATTTTCTCTGCGGCTGTTATCGGATTGAATGAAGAATTAAAGAAACACTGAATTATTGGATTTAGTGAAGAGTTAAAGAAAAACTGAGTTACTGGATTTAATGAAGAATTAAAGAAACACTGAATTATTGTATTTAGTAGAGAGCTAAAGATAAACTGAGTCACTGGATTTAGTGAAGAGTTAAAGAAAAACTGAGTCACTGGACTTAGAGAAAAGTAAGAAAATATTGAGTTATTGGATTTGATGAAGAGTGTGATAAAGTCGAAAAGAATACGAATTTTGTAAAGATCTTCATAGTCTTCAGAATTATTCTTGGTGGTATGTCTCAACATTATTCGAAGTGACTTTTTTCCACAGAATAAAATCGTTAATAATTTTTTCTAAGAAATAGAAGAAATGGAAGAAATTACTGAGAGATAGAATATTATAAGCGGAAGACAATTCTCTGAATATTCCTTGAGTATTAATAGTAAGTGTTAATATTCATCTTAGAAGAAAGAGAAGACACAAAAATGAATCAAGGCAACAGCAGGAAGAATGAGGAACACAGAATCGAAAGAAAAGATTAGAAACAGGAGAAAAAAAATAAATAAAGAAAATAACATAAAATAAAATAAAAATAAAAACTGAAAATGAACAGGGGATGGCACATTCGGAAATAGTGCAAACGTTTTCATTGAAAAAAAAGTTCTATAAGGAGTGGGTTTTGTCAAGACTGAAAAACAACTTCGTTATTATTATTATTATTATTATTATTATTATTATTATTATTATTATTATTATTATTATTATTATTATTATTATTATCCCTAGGTCCCGATCCAGCCCCCAAAATGTAATCATTTGTCGTCAGTCACGGGACCTCTTTTTCGATAAAATTTTCGTGAAAATCCCTAAACAACTCTGAGATATCTTGCGAACAGACAAATAAACTAACAGGCAAACAGACAAATAAATATGCAGACAAACAGACATATAAAATGACAGAAAAACAGACACACGTACGTGAATGAAAAACCCCTGTCAATCTTAGTTTGCTGCGGCAGGTGGGCGTTAATTACGATAATCTTAATGTGATTATCTATGACAATGAAGATAAAGAGACGAGCTGTCGGGTGCTATCCAAAGAGGAAGTTTATTCATTCTCTACGCAAAAGAATAAACGTTAAATTGACACCGAAAGGGAAGGCCTTTGACACCGCTAATGAGCAGGTAGGAGATGTCAAGCCGTCACTTAGTAATGCTGAATCTCTTATCGTGGTTTAAATGATTCACTAATTGATGTGGAGTTTTCGTATCGGGGAAAGATGACCGACTCATGCATGTTTGATGGAACAGCCTTTTTCGCTACTCTGATGAGTATATATTGTATGCATCCGTCTCTCTCTCATATATATAGAGTATATATATATATATATATATATATATATATATATATATATATATATATATATATATATATATATATATATATATATATATATATATATATATATATATATATATATATATATATATATATATATATATATATACACCAAAAATACTCGGGGACAGAGGTTGTATCGGAACATTCTTAGGAAATATATTATCATCGAAAAAGTAGATTTCAGCAGTTTGTAAGGCATGTGGAAATTTACCGATTGAGTAAAAATGCCGGCAGAATCAATCGAAATATTGCGTTAAGAAAAACCATTGCTCTATAGAACTAGATATGGCGATAGATGTCTTATTAATATCTTAATCTTATTTATAACTATGCATAGAGACTGTGTCGTCTATTGAAGGGAGAGAAAGAAAAATAAACGTTGACATGTGACCCAAAATACTAAAAGATCAATTATGTAATTATTCTAATTAAGGACAGGATAAAATTTCAGGAGGCCGAAATGTTCAAATTCACCATTAAGACTGATTCTAAAAAAAAAAAAAATACACATAAACTTACTACGTTGCATTCAACCTTTACAGTAATATCAAATTCCTCCCATCTCGCCAACCCGAAGATGTGTTTATACTGTTTGCATACCTCTCATAATTTCGCTTCTAAAAAGCATTTCAAGCGCGTTAGATGCTTAGGGATCACTATCATATGCAACTCTTTCTCCTTTAAGTGTGAGACGTGCGCTCCCCACATCCCTGAGAGCTTTACTTTTGCAGTTTTCCTTGCCAGGACTTGCAGGACTCTCTCTCTCTCTCTCTCTCTCTCTCAGATTGTAGCTGCAGCTCTCAATAACTGCATAGAAATTTAATTCTTTGCAAATTACGAATGTGAAACCTTTAATCTACGACTTGAAATCTCCTAAACAGAAGAACGGGAATATGCCATCGTAGTATCTATCTTCTGCAGGCGAAGAAACGTAGTTAGAATTTAATATATACCACCAATGATTCCCTTTAAAAATAATGAATAATATTTGTAGAAAATCAAATAACCAGTAATAAACAGTTACGAGTTCCTTGTTATTGTTGATTAGTAATATTGATATTATTATGTCAGCAACATAGACCCTCTATATATGAAATAAAGGAGAACGCAAGAAGCAAAAAGACATTTAGGAAAATGTTTTTGAAACACACACACACACACACACACACACATATATATATATATATATATATATATATATATATATATATATATATATATATATATATATAGAATATATATACTGTATACACACACACACACACATATATATACATATATATATATATATATATATATATATATATATATATATATATATATATATATATATTCCTCATCAGAATACACTTCTAACCAAGTCCCCAATATCGGTGTGAAGGAGTTTTTGAACTGAAACTGGGAAAAAGGATATACAAGTAATAAATGCGCCGAAGTTACTCGGGCGCAATCAAGTTTTCTGTACAGCGTATAATCAAGGCCACCGAAAATATATCTATCTTTCGGTGTTCTCGGTATAATGCTGTATGAGCCGCGATCCATGAAACCTTAACCACGGCCCGGTGGTGGCCTGTCCTAAATAGTTGCCAGACGCACGATTATGGCTAACTTTAATCTTAAACAAAATAAAAACTACTGTGGCTAAAGGGCTGCAATTTGGTATGTCTGATGATTGGAAGGTGGATGATCAACATGCTAATTTGCGGCCCTCTAGTCTCAGTAGTTTTTAAGATCTGAGGGCGGACAGAAAAAGTGCGGACGGACAGACAAAGCCGGCACAATAGTTTTCTTTTACAGAAAACTGCATAGACGTTGAGGAAAGAGAAGAAAGGCAAAGAGAGACACCATAGTTCAGTGTGTGGTTTAGATTAAATTCGGGCGCCACTATTCTTAATCTTTCTCGGAGTCCCTCAACAATGAGATTTTTCGCATAATCATGTTCTTGCTCTTTCTGGTCTAATGGTTATCTTATGGTCGCAATTGTACGGAAGGAAAGACATATTAATGCATACACTTATATACATACATACGTATATTCATACATACATACATACATATATATACATGTATGCACACACACATGGCCATACACATTATATATATATATATATATATATATATATATATATATATATATATATATATATATATATATATGTCTGTGTGTTTTTTTTTGATATTGACACTCAGCAGATAGCCTGTTCTTGTTTAATATTGTAAAACGGCTTATTTGTATTTGTAATACGAACCACAGAGGGCATGACATGTCACTATAACACTATAGAGAGTATAGGGAGTTTTAAACTTTGTAATGCTTCTCCCTGAAAAATAGCAATTTTTGAGTTATGTCACTTTTCTGGCAAAAGAAGAGGAAATAGTGGAAAAATATATACTGAAGAAAAAGTAATCATCAGTCACGAATTCCAAGAGACAGAAGGATCTTGTTCCAGAAAATTAGAAAGTGGAAAGCCTGCAAAAGAAAAGAATGCATGGAAAGTGATGGAACTAAAAGTAAGATAGAAAAATGCAGAACAAAGATTATACAATCAAAAGAAAATGAAAAAGGGAACCTAGAAGAAATGACACTACAAAATATCAAGCAAAACCCTAAAATTTTTTATTCATATGCAAAAAAGATGAATAAAATAAGAGTAGAAATAGGCCCTCTAAGAATTGAAGGGCGATTAACGAATGAAAAAGGAAATATGTAACATATTAGCAGAAAGATATAAGAGTGAATTTACACCTAGAATTGAAAAAATGAAGATAATGATACAGAAATAAGAGATGAAAAATACTGAATACTTATCAGATATAGATATTACAGAAGCCGATATTGTGCAGGCTACACGAAATTAAAAATGGATCAGCAGCAGGACCAGATGGAGTACCTGTCATATTGTTAAAGAAAGTGGTTCATTCAATCGCAAAGCCGCTAGCAATATTATTAAGACAAAGTATAGATACAGGCAAGATTTATGACGAGCATAAATTAGCATATTACCCTACTTCAAAAAGTGGTTCAAGACTAGAGGCAAGTAATTATAGGCCCGTGAGTCTGACATCTCATATTATGAAAGTATATGAAAGGGTACAAAAAAATATAATGAAACATTTAATGAAAAAATAGATTGTTCAATATAGGACAACATGGTTTTGTACCCGAAAAAGTACACAAAACCCAACTGTTAGTCCACCATGAAAGCATATATAAAAATATGATAAATGAAAAAGATACAGATGTGGTTTACCTAGACTTTGCAAAGCTTTTGACAAGGTAGATCATAATATATTAGCGAAAAAATTAGAAAACATAACATTGTTGACAAAGTAGAAGATGGATAAAAGAATTTTTGCAAAACAGAAAACAGATAGTGATTGCAAAACGATGAGAAATCGGATGAAGCATGGTAATATCCGGTGTACCACAGGGTACGGTGTTAGCTGCATTGCTGCTTGTGATTATGATTGCAGACATAGACAGTAATGTTAAGGACTCAGTAGTAAGAAGTTTTGGCAGATGACACAAGAATAAGTAGAGAAATTGCTTGTGATGAAGATAGGAACTCGCTACAAAGGACCTAAACAAAATATATAAATGGGCAGAGATAAATAGATGGTATTTAACTCTGATAAATTTGAATCAATGAACTATGGTGATAAAGTAGGAATGCTATATGCATATAAAGGACTCATTAATGAGACAATCACAAACAAGGAAGCAGTTAAAGACCTTGGTGTGATGTTGAATAGGAATATGTTATGCAAATGATCAAATAGCAATTATTGGCAAAGTGCAAAGCAAAAATGGGAATGTTGTTCCGGCACTTCAAAACAAGAAAAGCTGAACACATGATTATGCTTTATAAAACGTACGTACGTAGTCCATTCTTGAATATTGCAATATAATATGGTACCCACACTACCAAAAGGTTATTGCACAAATAGAGGTGTACAAAGGTCATTTACAGCTAGAATAGAAGAAGTTAAGGACCTTGACTACTGGGAAAGACTACAATTTAAATTTATATGTTCTGAAAGAGAAGAGAACGCCACATGGTAATTCAAGCATGGAACAGATAGAAGGAATTACCGAAAACATCATGGAACTAAAATTATCAAAAGAGCAAGCAGAGGTAGGATTAATAGTGCCAAAACTATACCCAGGAAAAAGGAAAGCACACAGGACATTAATCCACCACGCACCAGCATCGATAATGCAGGTCTATTCACTGCGCTACCAGCTCATCTAAGGAACAGGCAACAGGAGTGAGCGTAGATGTGTTTAAGAATAAGCTCGACAATATCTAAGATGCATCCCACCATCCAAGACTGGAAGATGCAAAATACAATGAAGATGCGTTAGTAAACTCTGGTAGACATCAAAGGCGCCTCACACTGAGGGACCCGGGGCAACCCCGAAATGAATTGTAAGGTCTGTAAGGTCTGTAAGGTAAGGAATCGATATATATATATATATATATATATATATTATATATATATATATATATATATATATATATATATATATAGATATATATATATATATATATATATATATTATTATATATATATATATATATATATATATATATATATATATATATATATATATATATACGCTTTTCCCTTTAAGAGGGATAGCTTCAAAAGTGTTGGCATTACGGTTTTCAGCAAATATATCGGGATGAAGTTGCAAGCCCCTAAATGTTGCCCCACAGACGCTTGAAAAGGGCGTCAACACTGTTTCTGAAGACATTAACTCAGCTCATTTGAGATAACATCTTTTTATTGCAAATGATTCAATCACAATTTCTGACAGAGTAATTTCTCCTCCGTAAGTTCTCGCGTCTGCAAAACTGAAATATCAAGATACTTGAAAGGAAGTCTTATGTCACTTTGACTGAAGTTCGTTTTATGTATCCCCTTCTCAAAACTTTCTCTTCCTGTCAGGTGATGTCTAACTGACGAAGTTTTTCGACATTTCGTGATGCCAAAAGGGGAATATGCTGTCACATGATTACAATCCTATTACACCGTAAGCAAGTCATTATTCTTTTTGCAAGGAGCGTTTGGATATGCGTATGACAGAGTAATACGCTTCATATGATTACTTTCGTCAACTGGTTTATCAGTTAAAACTGTTTGGTTAGAAGATAATTACCAGCTGTGCTTGGATTTGACAAAAAAAAAGTATACCTAATATTATTCTGTATACCTATACTCCTCTTGTACTAATTTAAATTACATTTCCGCGCAAAGAAAGGTGCCGACATTTGGCTGAAAGATGACGAAAATGAACCTCTTCAGTTTTGTCATCGATATCGGCAGCAAAATGTCCGGAAGCGTTCCCGTGTGACAGCGCCTTTAGGAAAAGTATAATACTAAATTGGTCAATATTTTCGAAATGAGGAGATTCAGGATTCGGAGTGGCAAGTAAAAGGTTTCGACTTTGCAGAATAAAGGTTGTTAACTTTTACACGTATAAATGTAAATCTATCCTCGTATAAATGTTGTAAATCTATTCACGTACAAAAGTTGTAAATCTAAACACGTATAAATGTTGTGAATCTATACACCCATAAATGTTGCAAATCTATGCGCATTTAAATGTTTAAATATACACACGTATAAATATTGCAAATCTATACACATATAAATGTTGCAAATATATTCACATATAAATGGTGAAAATATATACACGTATAAATTTTAAAAATCTATACGCGTATAAATGTTGTAAATCTATATGCGTATAATTGTAAATCTATACATGCATAAATGCTGCAAAACTAAATACGTATAAATGCTGCAAACCTATTCACGTATTAATGTCGCAAATCTATACATTGAATTGTTGTAAGTCTATGCTCGTACAAATGTAAGTCTAAACACGTATTAATGTTGCAAATCTATACATGTATAAATGTTGCAACTCTATACACGTATAAGTGTTGTAAATCTATACACGTATAAATGATAAAAATCTATACAAGTACAACTTTTGTAGGTCTGTGCACATATAAATGTTGTAAATCTATACACGCATAAATATTTAAATCTAAACACTTACAAATGTTGTAAATCTATACGTATAAGTGTTGCAAATCTATAAACGTATAAATATTCCAACTTATACACGTATTCTTGAGGATCTTGTAAGGAATCTCATTCCATAACTCATGGGGAAGTAAGATAAATACCTTTCAGATTCCCTCGTATATCTCAGTAACTCTTAAGCAAGACTTCCCAGCATTGCCTTCCATTATCCACATTTATATTATATACCATGCAATTATCTAAATTGAAAATAGAAATTCTGTCTCCCGAAAGATGAGAATAGACTCATCCCAAAGGATGGAATATTCCTTTTTAATATTATCAACCTATGATATTCAGGCATCTCCTGGGAGGGAAATCCTTTTCTGGGGAACGGCGCTCCCTCGCTCGAGCCTGGAAAAGTATTTGCATTTCTATGAGAAGGACATTTTGCTGAGGGCTTTGTTTCTCGTTACGAGAATCCACATGAATTTTTAACTGGAGGCAGTTACGGGGAACTGATGTTGCTCAATCACTAAAGCCATTTGTCATGATGTTAATATTACTCAAATAGAATCCAAATATTTTTTTTATTATTTCGTCGGTTTCGAATTCATGCAAGTAAGTTCAATGGCGTAATTGCCTAATTATCCTGAATAAATTTATCCATACCTGTGTCTACCACCACAGCACAAGCTCTGAGTCATTTTGCGATTTTTTTATTTTTTTCGTAAGGTTGAAGAACATAAAAATGACATAATGACATATCTGACAATGCCATACCCCAAAATGTGGTTAAAGTGTAGTTTACACACACACACATAGTATATGTATGTAAGTATATATATATATATATATATATATATATATATATATATATATATATATATATATATATATATATAGAGAGAGAGAGAGAGAGAGAGATAGGAGAGAGAGAGAGAGAGAAAGAGAGAGAGAGAGAGAGAGAGAGAGAGAGAGAGAGAGAGAGAGAGAGAGAGAGAGCAATAAGCATATCGAGACAGATGGATAGATAGACAGATGGACAGACAGACAGACAGACAGATTGACATAAATATGTCAATTTGCATCCCAGAAACAACCATAATTCAAGAAATTTTCTTTTTTAATATTGAAATATTTTGTATTATCTAATGGCCGAGCCATGGGTTAAGGGACTATGCTTTCTGCCGAAGGGACCTTTACCTTTACCTGTGTTTACTGACTAAATTACTTCTCTGTTTACCTTTATACCTTTGTCTGTATCTGCTGACAAATTACTTCCCTGTTTACCTTTATACGTTTACCTGTGTTTACTGACAAATTACTTCCCTGTTTACCTTTATACTTTTACCTGTGTCTTCTGACAATTTACTTCCCAGTGTACCTTTATAAGAATACTTATGTCTGTTGAAAAACTATTTCTCGGTGTACCTTTATACCTTTCCCTGTGTGTGCTGACTAAATATTTCCGTGTACCTTCACAAATTCACTAGTGTCTGCTGAAAAATTACTTTCCGGTGTGCCTTTATACTTTTACCTGTGTCTGTAGATAAATTACTTCCTGTGTACCTTTATATATTTATCTGTGTCTATTGATACATTATCTTCCTTTGTACCTTTATACTTTTACCTGTGTATACTGATACATTACTTTCCTGTATTCCTTTATAAATTTTTCCGTGCCTATTGACAAATTACTTCCCGGTGTACCTTTACCTGTATCTAATAATTTTATCACACGCGAAAGATAAACTAACACATATGCTATTCTGAGAATATCTTCAGCTATTCTTTTAAAGACATCTGCTGATGTTACCCTTTTATTTCACAATAAAACGCCTGCAGATTTTGGGGGCCATCGTAAATTCGCATTTAGGCGCGCGGCTTCACGCCCATAAATAAAATAGTAGGACATTTGTTCTTCAGCATCGCCACAATAATACGAGTATTTTTTTTTAGTTTACGACGCCTTAAAGTCCAAAGTCAAAGAATGCATTTCTCCTTCGTCCTTTTTACTGCAATAACTTACTCTCTTCTTTCTCTCGCCTTTCCCTGCCTAAGCATTTTCTCCTTAAATGATGGCATCCATCACCTCCTCCACACACGTGATGGGGAAACACAAAACACCCACATATTTCCTCACGTTCCGGGGGATAAAGAATCATTTCATCTCTAAGATCTTCCTGTCATGATTCTGAAAGGAGGCAAGGCCATGTTTTTTCGTGTTTGCTGATGATTCTTATCAGCTTTTCAGCGGTAAAACTCACCTTATACTCGTATCTTCCTGAGACGAGGGATCCAGTATGTAAAGAATTACGTTGTAAATTAACAAGAACGTTCTGGTGATATTCGCATCGAAACATTTCTGTAATGGAAGAGTTTTTTCCAGTCCTCTCTCTCTCTCTCTTCACATTTTTAAGCAACCACACCCCGCTAAAAAGAATTTGAAAAAGTCTTTTATATTTCTTAATGGAAATTTTGACTCCCTTCAATTTCGTAAAAAGAGGAAGATTGATGATAATTATAGCAATGTTTTGACTCACCTAGAAGATAATCCACAGATACCAAGAACGAAGACGTGGTGTGATCATAATCTTAAGTGAGAACAAGGTGTAAGAAAATATATGACATAACGATTTAAATACGTATTACTTTTCTGAATACTTTATATGGACACTCCATACAGATCAAAACGGCGAGGTTATTCCAATGACGTAGTTCGTACCGCTTTACGAAAGAAGTGTTAATGACGTTAATACATACTGAAACCGCCTAGAGATAAGTGAAATTATAATCTTCATGGTAACTTTCCAAAATATGAGCAGGGCAAGCGTGAATGCTGATATCCAATAAACAGATGCCAAGCTTATCGATATACGAATGAAAATGTAAGTCGAGGTCTATCGACAATATACTTAAACTTTCATGTCACGTTTTTCGAAGCCATGCCATTCATTAGCGTGAATCCTCATGTTTCCAGCAATTACAAAAGACAAACATCTACATCATTTTAATTTTAAAAGTGACATCTACCATCAGCTGACGTTGTTTCTTTTGACGGAACAAACATTTTCATTAAAAAAAGACACAGTTCTTCGTGGTCTTTCTTCCTGGAGTACTGTCAGGGAAAAGGAAAAACAGATATATTATGACTGAACTTCAGTGAAATATTCTGACAAGGGAAACCACGAGTCAAAGATAATTCGATGGCGGTAAAAGGATGTTAGAGAGAGCCGTCTGCATCATTATATCTCACATCGGATGATGTCGTTTGTTTCTTTTGACGGAATAAACATTTTTCTTCACGAAATAACATGGTCCTTTGTGACCTATTTACCTGGAGTGTCGCCAGAAAAATGGAAAACAAATAGATTATCACTTAACTTCCATAGAAATATCCTGTCAAGGGAAACTGCTATTCAAAGGTAATTCCATGGGGTAAAAGAATGTTAGAGAGAGCGATCTACGTCATTATACTTTTCAATGTGACATCTCACATCGGCTGATGTTTTTTGTTTCTCTTGACGGAATAAACCTTTTCTTCACAAAATGTGATTTATCATGGACTTGAAGGATGAGGAAAAAAAAAAACAAATAAATTATAATTGAACTTCCATTGTAATATCCTGTCAAGAGAAACCATTATTCAGTGATAATTCGATTGGGGCAAATTGTGTTATAGAGAGAGAGAGAGAGAGAGAGAGAGAGAGAGAGAGAGAGAGAGAGAGAGAGAGAGAGTACTTCCTGCCAAAGACCTGAGAAGGAAAAGCCCCAAAGGTACTGTAAGAGAGGCCTCAGACTCTTCCCTTCCGCATCCTGACAGCCCCCAAGGGAGTCTCTCTCTCTAGGCCAATGCCCTTATCTCTGCCTCGACCTCCTTCAGACCAGCCGGAATAACACGCAGAAGTAGGTGACGCCCGTATTAATCTTAGTAGACTTGGCTTACGGAGCCTTTATCAGACCTGTTATTATTATTATTATTATTATTATCAGAAGATAAACTCATAAATTCCTATTCTTATGGAACAAGCCCACAGGGCCCAATGACTTGAAATTCAAGCTTCCAAAGAATATGGTGTTTATTTGAAAGAAGTTGCAGAAAATAATTATAAATGATGAAAGAAGAGATCAGTTATTAGAAAAGAAATGAGACAAATAAATTAAACAATTAACAGATAAAGATATAAAAATTAGTAAAATACCAGGTAAAGTGTTCCAGGGTAGTAATGCATCGCATCTTCGCTTGAACCTTGGAGGTTCTAACAGCACAACATCCATTTTTTTAAGGATACGTCGCTTCAGAGAAATTACGTCGAAAATTTCAGGGATTTTTTTATGGACGAAAACGTAGGACATTCTAAAATATTTTGCCCTAAACATAAAGACTTCTTTTACCCTTGTGGTATTTACATCGTACCCCTATTAGTCAAGTAATTACTGTACCGCAATTTTATGTCACGGAGGAGCGCTGCGCTGCCGGCTGCCGTTAATGGCACTGTCACGGCCCACCTATCATTTGTATGATTTATGTCACTCTGATATTTCACCAGGTTTATTTCGTATCCTATTTTAAGTACGAATTTTATTATGGATATTTTGATGACTAAATGTTCTTAACGATCAGCGTTTATTGTCATCAAAAAGGGAATAATAGGTGAAGCTTTTCACTCGCAAGACTTTTTTTTATTAGTATAACGGTAGTTTCGTTTTACAGTGGCCTACTGTGTTACTGGTAATATATATATAAGTAAATGCTCGATATAGTACCTCACTGAAAACAAAACTAGAAAGTTATATAAAAAACTCTTTATTTTCTCTGGAGCAAAAGGCAACGCTTTTCCACCAGATCCTGTTAAAAGAGGAATTGTCTTATGCCGCAATGTTAAGGGGAACGAATAAAAGAAAAATATCCCATGTCCTCCTCTTCACCCGGATGTAAAAAAAAAAAATCCTATATCCTCGTCTGGATCCGAATCCAAAAAAGAGCCTTGATCCTCATCTGAATCTGTATTCAATAAAGGTCCTAGATCCTAGTCTGGATCTGAATCAAGAGAAAATCCTAGATCATTCTGCATTTTAATATAAAAGAATCCTTGATTCTCGTCCTGATCGAAATACAGAAAAAGGTTCAAGATCATCATCTGGAGCTGGATTCATTAAAGTCCTAGTCCTAGATTCTTGTCGGGATCTGGATCCAAAAAAGATCTTCGGACGCAAAAAAATGTTAGATCCTAATCTGGATCTGAACCCACTAAAGATCCTACATCCTAATTTGCATCCATATAAAAAACATATCCCACATCTAATCTAGATCTAGATCCAAAAATGATCCTATATCCTCGTCTGAATATAGATTAAAAAAAGACCCTAGAACCTTTGCATGTTCAAGGGGTTATTGTATAAACATATAAAACACATCATTACTTGCATGGAAGTCTTATAAAAATACACGGATACAGTCATTCTGTATCTCGAACCATGTGCAGGCATTAATATCAATTGAATCACTACTGTAAGCTGTTAATTGTTTTGAAAATCATCTGTACAAATGTATGAAAATATTTTTGAAACCAGACTGGTGCTTAATTAACATAATGGAGAAGCCAGAGGGATTAGACTACTTACTCTCAGCTAATGACGTCTTTTTTGTTCTGTCAAAGAATCCGGAAATTTATTTTCGAAGTTTTACGTCAGAACAGAACCAACTTTGGCAGAGAAAAAGATTTTTGTTTGTCAAAATTGGTTCCTTTCTGACGTAAAACTTCGAAAATAAAGACACTACGGAATAATCAGACTTCAAGATTGCGTCCTTGATTATGGTCTCTGTTCAATTTTGGCTGCAGTTGTAAAGAAAAGATTATCTAAAAGATTATTTAAAAATCAAAAAAAGCTTCCACCTCTTCCTAATTTTGTAACTTTCCTTGGAAGATAATGTTTACA
>NC_089795.1:44225267-44252767 GCF_040412425.1 Macrobrachium rosenbergii
GTACAGCATAGATATTAATGTATTTCTATTCACCAAAATATGAAAACTAGCCTGTTATTGTCCAATATCAACGTGGAAGAGAAAAGAATTATAAGGAAAACTGAAAAGACTCGATATAAATTTAGCTCAAATGATGCAGTCATCCTACTTAACAGGACTTGCTTAAGAGAGAGTTTACTTCTTTCTTAATAATAATAATAATAATAATAATAATAATAATAATAATAATAATAATAATAATAATAATTTCAGTAAGAAACTGATACCAAGAGGAACTCACAACACATTTAAATCTTGAATGAAGGATAATTTTTCTTGTCGTTGGGAAAAATAACGTTATGTTGTCTCGCCGTCCATCCACAAACAAGTGTGTACATTCACAAACGTACACAGACTCGCACAACCACTAAAATGTATAAGTTTGGACCTGAAAGCATTTAGTATTTAGGCTCTCCTAGCGTATGTCAACTTCTCTTTATCTCTCTTACACACTGTCTCCCTGTCTCTTACACACGCATACACACTCACAAACACATAACCACAAAATCAAGAAAACTCAGAAAGCCTAGATTGTTACACGGTACATCGATAAACATAACATTTAACTGTCGAAACGATTTACAGAAATGATAAACCTAAATGAGCTAATGTTGTATATTTTAAGGACAGGAAAACCTACCATAGCCATATTTAATAGGAGATTGGACAACACATCCAATTTAATAATCTTTGCTACGACAGAGAACAAGATATATTCTTTTCCTATTAGGTTGCGTAACAAAGGACTGCATAAATCAGCATTTGGTTTCCCATAAGGGAACGTCTAAGATTCTCAGCTCCAAAGCCTTTTTATTATCTGGCAAAACGAAAGAAAAAGGTAAGACCTTGAACACGATCCTCACAACAAGGTATCCGTGCTCTAAGTGGATCTGTCATATGAGCGTCGTTGCTAGTGTTATGTAACAGTGAATAGGGCTCTCTCTCTCTCCTAGTCTCCCTACCCGCTCCCTTCCTCCTCTGTCGGTCTGTCTCCATTACAATACTATTTGTGGAGCGAAGAACTGAACAGCTGCTCCAACTAAAAGAGTTTCAAACATCGGTAAAAGACGAATGAGGAGAAATAGAGAATTACAATTAAGATTTTTCTCTCTCTCTTGAAACTCGAAGTCTTTAATCTTCTCTTTGTGTCACGGTGTGTGTGCGTGTGTTTGTCTGTGCGTGTGGAGATTCTCCTTCTATCCCGGAAGGAAAGTAAACATACAAAATAAAAGGTGAGAAATTTAATTCCATTTGTGAGATCTCGTGTGTTTACAGAGTAACCCCTTTCCTCTCCAGGCTTGCCATCGTGTTTCTAAAGGTTTCTCTAACGTTATTTTCTCCCAACAAACGTTTAATTGTCGGCACCTCATTCCTCCATGAATTACGTGGGTTGCATCACATCCCTTCCCACTCCCCCCCACTCAATCTCCCCTCCCCCCTCCTCCCATCTTTACCCACAGTCTTCTTCTTGTTCTGCCTGCTTTCCTCCATTCCGGTCACTGGAGTATCCTCCGAAGGAAGTGCGTTCGTTCCCACCTTCATACGTGTCAGCCCTTTTAATTTTTCCCCTCGAGAAAAACAGGAAAAGTTTTCTCTCGCAAAACGTCGTTTTCGTGGAAAGGAAAGTTTCTTCCTGGGAGGTAGTTTCTTTTAGAAAAGTGTTGTTTTTTTTTTTTTTTTTTGGTATTTTTGTAGAAATTCCTGTTAGAGCAACTATTTACGTTAGAGAGAAAAAACAGCCTCCATTTAGGACCAAGACCTTATGTTTTCAGAAATGCTTCCATATAAGGAATGTTTTCCTGATCAGAATATATTTTTACCGGAGAATACATACATACACTCATATATATATATATATATATATATATATACTCGTAATATATATATATATATATATATATATATATATATATATATATATATACATATATACACACATTATATATATATATATATATATATATATATTTTATATATATATATATTTTTCTTTTCTTTTGTCATTGACTGATGTCTTACCAATATCGATCAAATAACCGCATAAAAATATTAGCAAATAGACACATTTGCATGCAATGGCAACAAGCATAATACAACCGGACACCGCAAACCTGCACTGATCCCAAACACCATGTGTAGCTGCTCCCAGTTTCAATAAAATGCATAAAAAAAAACGAACAGTGAAAACAGGAATCTGTGCTTCTATCAGCGCCATTTTCCCACGTGCTGACTTTAAAATTGCGCCGGAGTTCGATTAATTCCAGTTGCAAAATGGATATACGGTGCGAAATGGAATCAACAAATCTGATTTTCATTGGACTTGCTTGCTCTAGTCTGCGTCGTTCCCAAGTATTTCAGTGGTCCTTTTTATATTACTCCTATAAAAACTAACACTATATTGTCTTAATTTTTAAGATCATTAATGCAAAATGTCATTTCACAACCGTGCACACTAAATAAGGATCTAAAATTATCTTTAGCAAGTGTCAATCACTTTCGCATGGCGTTGCTGAGGAGAAGGTATTGAAATGTTACCTCTAGTGTTGGATCTAAATATTTTTTGAAATGAAATGAATTACGTGGAACTGAATACATAACACCAGCGTAAATAAAACAGAACACTAAAACCAAGGTTATAAGGTTTATTGAGTATCACTAGATCTCAGAATTTTCTTCAAGTAAAGTGAATATACACACTAAATTCTGTGGAAATGAATCCGTTATTCTAATGCAAAAACAACAGGGATTTAAAACTAAAGCAATTCTTCTTTTTTTTATCTGCGAAATTGGACCGTGGTTATCTACATTTGTTCATTTTATTGCCTGCATGTCTGTCTCGTTAGCCCTAAATAAAAAATACTAATAGGTTTCAGTTAAAATTCACGTAGTAATGATTTTTTTCTGAGGCAGATGTGAATCCAGAATTTCATTTATATTATTTTTTTCTGTGGCTGAGTGGAAGGGCAGAGAGAGAGAGAGAGAGAGAGAGAGAGAGAGAGAGAGAGAGAGAGAGAGAGAGAGAGAGAGATGAATAATGCCCGAGTTGGGATTTGGCCATAGGTCGAGACTAGTTCCTGAACGGTTACTTGATTCTATCTATTCCCTAGAAGTCTTTGAGCTGCAAGAAAAGATTTTGCAATGCCCTTTGCAATGGATTGCAATGAAATATTAACAATTTCACCAGGAAGACAGTGAAATGGAGAAGATGGCGTTGACGTACCAGCTGCAACTTTCTCTGCAAAGTACAACCATTCTGTATAGCGAATATACACCAGACCAGAGGCAACTTTCGAAATTCCGTGAGAGTTCGCGGCTAGATTTGTCGGGAAATTCAGCCGAGATTTGGCAAACTGAGACTGGATCTGGAGAGACTGTAATGACATTCAAGGAGAATTTGACCTGCTGAAGTGAGAAATTCTTGTTTATTATTTTTTTTAACTGGGGGAGATATGCGCTCTCTGTGTTTCTAGTTAGCTTCCATTACTCATAATGAATAGATATTTTTACCGGTTCATGAACTTGACGAGTAAGGTTTAACACAATAGTAGCATTCCCATTGACGAATACTGATAGAAGAGAACAGTGAATAAAGAGTGAGGAACACAACTGAAAACCTGAGCGTAATACAAACAAAAATTTCTAAGGAGAATCATTTAGGGTACATAATCACTTAAATAAATAAATATATAAAAAATAAATAAATGGATAAGTTACAAAGTTTGAACAATCTACGTACAAATGATTAAAAATTAAATAAAAAAATAATTTAAAAAGTTTGAAATTACTTATGCTTTAACAAAGGATTCTGAAGACCCATTACTCATGAGAACAGACTAAGCCTAAAAGCCAGTTACACTTCGAGAATATCAAATCATTTCCAGGTTCAGTGATATTAAGAGATCAAAGACATCAATGGGAGAGCCGGATTTCGGCAAATGGCATCGGGGGACTCGACATAAAACCAGAAAATCCCATTTTTATGTTCGATGGGATGTTTAGCCAATCGGAATTCTCCCCCGAAACCTTGTTAAAACGGGAGGATAAAGTTACCAAGAAATTCCCTTTAGTCTTCAGGTTGTCCTTTATTTTTTATCTAGAAACTTAGAAACTGGTTGAAAACTTTTTTACTTTCTTTTAAATGTAGCCGAAGAAAGCTTAAGGAATTCTATCCATAATTAACTTAATTCATTCAGAAATTCCGCTGCATCATGCAGACGTTTTGAAAATATCTAAAATATCATGCAAACGTTTCGAAAATAATTAAAATGTCATGCAGATGATTTGAAAATATTGAAAATATCATGCAGACGTTTTGAACATATCTGCAATACCACGCAGACTTCATGAAAATATTTAAAATACTGAAAGCTGCACAGGAACAAGAAATTTTATTACCTAGATTAACAATATTCCCAATTCCTTTAATCCTGATCATTTACTTCTTGAATACCAGGATACAATGGATAAAATCGAGGCACTGAATTTCACTATATTTGCCTTTGATAAAGCAAACATAATTTTGTGATAATGGGAGTCCGATTACGATAGAGAGAGAGAGAGAGAGAGAGAGAGAGAGAGAGAGAGAGAGAGAGAGAGAGAGAGAGAGAGAGAGAGAGAGGAAAACTGAATGTCAGAATAGCAAGAGGTTTATGAACTAAACGCAAAAAATAAGAGGATAGAGATTGGGAAACATTAACAAAACAAGCGACAGAGAAGAAGAAGAAGAAGAAAAAAAAGAGATGAAATGAAATGATGGTTTTGTGTGTGTGTGTGTGTGTGTGTGTGTGTGTGAGAGAGAGAGAGAGAGAGAGAGAGAGAGAGAGAGAGAGAGAGAGAGAGAGAGAGGGGGCTTATCCAAGCCTCATTAACTACGCCTCAGTGGCTAAACAGACATCGATTGAGTTACGCGTGAATGAGCAGATACCAGTAAAGTACACAAGAACCAAGACATTACCATTATAGACTTTTGGCGTGTACACCTCAACGGATCTTGTGTTTGGCGAATCTGTTTAAAGACTAAACATCTCTCGGATTAAGACTCCAAGAGAAAATAATAAAAAAAGGGATAAATTTGGCTTAAGTCAAGTTTTATTGAATGTTATTCATATCACATAATAAAGTTATTTTTTTTAATAATTTTTTTTATTGAGAATCTCTTAACAGAAAATTAACATTAGTATGTGGTATAAATAGCATTCAAAAAAACTTGATTTAAGTGAAACATATTCCTTTTTTTTTATTGCTGAAGTCGTAACTATGAGATTTTTAACTATAGATTTGTTTGACTCACAAGTGTGTAGCAAAAAAATTAATATATTTCACTTAAATCAAGTTTTATTGGACGATATTTATATCACATACTAATGTGAATTTTTGGAAATAATTTTTTTCGTTGAGAATCTCTTAAAAGATTAAACAGCTCATAGATTATAGCTCCAAGTGAAAATAATAATAAAAAAAAAGAATTTATTTCACTTAAATCATGTTTTGCTGAATGCTATTCATATCACAGACTAAAGTAAGTATTTTCGAAGTCACCTTTTTTCATTATAAAAAGGATCTTCTTAAATATTATGTTTATAACAGAGTTGCCGAACATGCGAAAAAGTGAAAGGCGTTAAATTAAACATTTGTATATAGTTAATTTTAACGTATGTACAATACAGAGAGAGTAAGAAGGCTAGAATCTACGAGAAACATCAGCATAGTAAAAAAAAATAATGGAAAATACCATGCAGAATGGATTGTTAAATTTTTTTTTAATAGGAAGTAATTGACTGAAATGAAATATAAAATGGAGCCACATTTTTAGAACATTGAGAGAGAGAGAGAGAGAGAGAGAGAGAGAGAGAGAGAGAGAGAGAGAGAGAGAGAGAGAGAGAGAGAGAGAGAGAAATAACTATTGAAAAACCAAGAGCAATAACTGGCGAAGTTAATTTAAAAGAAGGGCGCATTGCTCTGCATAGCATTTAGAGGTATTCACAGCAATAATGAGATATTAAATGAAATGCAAGATGTCACGAGGCTGAAATGAGATTCAATAATTTAGTTCACTGCAACAAAGAACGCAGAAATTTCGAATAAAAATTTGTATCTACAAAAGCAACTAGTTTAAAAAAATTTACAGAAATAATGATGAAAAAAGAGAAATATCGCACCAACGAAGCGGGGAAAAACCCAAAATGTTTATACCCTGAAGGAATATTAGCAAGGAAAAAAAAGTGGGTTGCCAAAGAAAAATTTGAATTTTATGAACGGGAAAAGGGGAAGATGGTGACGGGGGCGGGAGGGCGGGGGGACCGATGCAGAATGGAAGACAACGTGGAAATATATTTATGTTTTCATGTATACGTTGTCATCACCGCCCTTTTGTAATTTTATGTAGGCTACTTATTGATAAATGCTCATTAAAAACAGCGACCCCGGCTAAGTATTAGCCTGAGAAGAAGAAAAAAAAGAAAAATTTGATGAAGTTATATTCGTAGACAGACTCACGAAAGGGTGGAAAAGTAATGGTAAAGCAAACTCATTAAAAACAGCGACCCGGACTAGGGGTTAAGCTGAGATGAGGAAGAAGAAGAATAAAAAGAACTGTTTAGCTGAAAAGCAGATACTGACTGATGTACTGAGTAAGGAGAGGATGCTGGGATAGGATATCAAGAATAAAAAAAAATGTAAAAAATGTATGATGAAAAGAAGGTGAGAAGGATGAATGCTGATGATATGCAAAGTTGGAGAAAAAAAGGGCTTCAGTCCTTATAAAGAACAGTATAATTAACTGACAATTCTGAGCTAAAAACTTAAAGAACTGTTTAAAGTTTCGAAGAATGTCCCTGAATTCATCGCGAAGCCGAGCTTACGACAATCATGAAACGAAGAAAAAAATTCTGGGTTTTGAAAAATAACTGGATAATTAGGAAAGTAAGATAATTATAAAAAAAAGAGACCTTTAGGGGGTAGCTAGGAAAGTTTATTTAGTATAAAATAAATGTCAGTGCGCATAAACAAGTTGAAAGAATTAATTATTTTACGGGATTAGTGAAAGCTCTGAATGAGTAATATTCCATCGACGAGAAACACCTTTGAATAACCAAGAGGAGGAAGTGATTCCTTCCTATTAATTTTAAATTCGATCGAGGATTACATAATATATATATATATATATATATATATATATATATATATATATATATATATATATATATATATATATATATATATATATATATATATATATATATATCAATGGATGCACCAGCAGGAAGCGCCATCTGCATATCAGTACATGACACCAAGGCAAAACCTTGGAACAGCATTTTATACAACTTTATTGGGACATGTTTGAGCAGTACTTAACCTGTTATCAGCCTACAAAATTAAAATGACAACATTACAATTTTATAATAAAATTCAAACAATACAGTAAAATTACTATGAAAAAAGAATATGTTTAAAAGATGGCTAATCAAAATAAAAAAAGAATAAAGTAAAATAAAAGCAAAATACAAAAAAATTACAAAAAAAATTTAAGTCACAAAATGGAGGTACAGCAGATAATAATTATTTGTTTATTATATAATAATAGAACGCAGACTAACAGAAATAAACATTGCCAATTAGAAGGCTTTTGATGGTGTATAGAACTTTTAAAATGTTGACATTTTTAGTTCTATACACCATCAAGATGTGCCTTCTCTTTGGCTAGAAATGTGGCTGTAACCTCACTTTTGTGTTTTTAGTCTGCGTTTTTACTGGTATTGTATTAATTAGCATGTTAGTGCCTTGTACACCCCACCAAAGAAACCGATGTCGCCTGCCAAACCTTGCTGTTAGAGATCATGTCCTTCTTGCTCTGAACGGTAGGCCAAAGTTAGCAACTACCAATGCATAGTTACGATGGTTCGAATGAGAGGAGGGAAATTACCAAATTCAGACAAAAAGTGCAATAATGACTGAAACATATTTCAGAGGAGAGAGAGAGAGAGAGAGAGAGAGAGAGATTTTATTCTTTAAGAAATGTAATCGTATTTTATTTCGATATTAATTATCTCTTTTAAGCACCGAGCACGTGGGGGTTGGGGTAGATATATTACATAAGGAGGTTAAAGCAGATGGGCAATGGGGGTGATGTTAATGTAGGGGCTTGACGAGATTCGCTTATCAACATATTTTTGGAAGTGTAAGATATTAATACCCCTATTGATAACAGTTAATATCAATTATTCCAATTCGCCATGAAGACATAGATATGTATCATTATAGCATTACTTATATCATCGTTTACGTTCTGAATAGTTTTGAGGGAAAGTGGGGACCTGGTTTTCCGACGAGGGAGTTTATGACACAGCCATGGACGATGCGTATCCCAAAAGCCAGTAGCTGAGTAATTTGACGGCTGGGAATTTTCAGCCTCTGTGTAACTTTATTAGCTGGTAAACACGATTATCTATATTACGGCAATCTCCACCATATTATTGTTCTTTAGTCTATATAATATATACTTATATATGGCATTTTTGTAGAGATGGCGGCGGTAAACAAAGACAACGTCTGTTGAGCATATAACTCAAAGAGGTCGGATCATTGGTGAGGGAGCGTGGTTTTTCAACACGAGATATTGCCGTGAGCGTTGGAGTGTCAACTCGCACAGTCCAAAGGTGGGATATCAAGATGGCGGGAAGAGGGAACATTGGCAAATAGACCCCAGGAGGACGCCTACGCATAACAACACGACAACAAGACGAACAAATCATTGCAGCATCCATAGACGACCACCTGAAAACCTCAGTAACTATCACGCAAGAATTGCATCTCTCGTGCACCCACAGACAACCAGACAGCGACTGAGGGGGAGCATGGGATCAGGTGCCAGCGTTCCGGCGGTCAAAGAGGAGTTAAAGAATGGCATCGCGACACTCTGTCTGGGCTTTTGCTCTGCAACATGTTGTTTACGATACTGATGACTGACTGGATGAAAACTTACTTACATCGATAGTCCAGAGCAATGCACGACGCATCAGCACAAGATACGATGCCAGAAATATTCAGAGAGCTAGGAATGGGAGGTCGTCCTCGAAGTCGACCAGAGGTCGTCTTCGAAGTCGACCACGAGGCCGTCCTCGGTCGACTCATGGCGTCCTCGAAAACGACCTCGAAGGCGTCTCGAAGTCGTCCTCGACGTCGTCTTGAAGTCGACCTCGAGGTCGACCTCGAAGTCGACCCTCCGACGTCGACCTCGAAGCCGTTCTGAAGTCGTCCCGAGCCGTCCTCGAGCTCGTCCTGGAGGCCGTCCTCGAAGCTCGTCCTCGAAGACGTCTCGAGGTCATCGAAGACGTCCTCGAGGTCGTCTCGAGCTCGTCCTCGAAGACGTCCTCGAGCTCGTCCTCGAGTTCATAATCGAAGTCGTCCCGATCCTCGAAGTCGTCCTCGAAAAGAGGTCGTCCTCGATTTCGTCCTCGAAGTCTTCTCGAGCTCATAATCGAACTCGTCCTCGAGTTGTCCTCGAAATCGACCTCGAGGTCGTCCTCGAAGTCAACCTCGAGGTCGTCCTCCAAAGTCAACCTCGAGCGAAGTCATCGTCCGTCGATGTCGTCCTCGAAATCGACTCGAGGTCGTCCTCGAAGTCAAATCGAGGTCGGCCTCATGTCGTCCTCAGAAATCTTCCTCGAGCCCATAATCGAAGTCATCCTCGAGCTCGTCCTAGCCGTGTCGTCCTAGGTCTTCCACGAGCTCGACTCGAAGTCATACTCGAGCTCGTTCTGATGTCGTCCCGAAGTCGTCCTAAAGTCGTCCGAAGTCTTCCTCGAGCTCGTGGAGGTTACTCGACCCATACCAGGTTTTACATAACACCCAGCCGTACGGGAGAATCCATTAGATAAAGTCTCGTATGGCTCTGGTGTCGTCCCTGAGTCTTCCTGCAGTAGCACTCCACGACCCCGATAATGCAACACTCTTTATGAGATTTGATGGCTGAACCGATAAGATCACTAACTGGTATTCTAATGTTTAAGGGTTCGAGTCTCGGGGGAGGGCATTTTCCAAAATCGTCATTGGCAAAAGTTATGGTGATTACGGATATCAGTTTCCCTAATTTGAGAGTAAAACCGTCGAAATATGCTGCATCAAATATAACCAAAAGTAGCTTCGTTCTTTGCAAACTGAACGGAGAACAGAACCATAATAGCAGATGGCCGAACCGTCCCAAATAGCCACCACTCGAGACATTATCAACAAAGTATGATTAATCTCAGGTGTTCTAATCAGGGGTGCTTGCTCCTCTATGGGATATAAGGCCGATTCCTAGGGACCTTTCAGATGAACAAAAATAACGCCAGAAGCCAGAAATACTCGTAAAATTCTGGTAACACTTCAACAGAAGTTGTGTGACAGATATTTTTTATTTCCTCGCTACTGACGTCATTTGTTGACTATCGAATATAGTAACCATGTTTTCCCCGACACTTGCCCGTTCGTCTAGATTCCTAGAAAGGTGCCTGACAGGTGCGAGGATGAATATGAATAATTAAGACAAATATATATTTCTTTATATGCATATTACTTTTTTCTCAAAACGAAAATAGTAATAACGCTAGCTTTAGAATGAAAAAAATTATCAATACACATCACATCAATTTTGTTTCTTAACATTTCTTGAATATTTTTTCCTATTTTCCAATTCTGAGGGTGCGATAACGGACTGCTGATTTGGAAAGGGTGCACACTAAAGGGGGATAGAGAGAGAGAGAGAGAGAGAGAGAAAGAGAGAGCCCTTATGTAATCGTATATTGTTTTGAAAGTAATCACCAAGAAATTTCATGACCTTGTTTTATTTTAATTTCGTATCATATTTATAAAGAAAATCTATAAAATATGAAACTGGCTATTCATATCAATATTGTCTGTTTTTTGTGACAAATTTTAAAAAATTTTGTATTTTGCTTTATTTTATTTTATTCTTTATTTATTTTTGATTAGCTATCTTTAAAAGTATTCTTATTTTCATAGTAATTTTACTGTATTATTTTTTGAATTTTATTATAAGAATTGTAATGTTGTCATTTTAATTTTGTAGGTTGATAACGAGGAGAGTACTGCTCGAAACATGTCCCACAAAGTTGTGTAAAAATGTTGTTCCGGGGTTTTGGGCCTTGGTGTCTCATTTGATATATGTATATATATATATATATATATATATATATATATATATATATATATATATATATATATATATATATATATATATATATATATATTATATATATATATATATATACATACATACATATATATACATATGTATATACATTATTAAAAGGACTATTGGAAAACTGGATGGTATCTAATGGAATATTAGATACTATCCAGTTTGAATGAGGTCCTTTTAGTAATTCTACTAATGCACAGAACAATTGTGTGTATGCACATGCATATGATATGTGTATGTATATATATATGATATATATATATATATATATATATATATATATATATATATATGTATATATATGTGTGTGTGTGTGTGTGTGTGTGTGTGTGTGTGTAAACCGACGCTCACTATAACATCTAGCATAAAACTCAGAGAAGTAAACTAGTTTTAATTATGGCGTGTAGCATGAAGCTTTAGTAACAGAAAGAAAATGAAGGAAATTCGAAAAATTACTAATTTCACACAAAATTTTCAGGCAACTTTCTGCAGGTCCCGTACGACAGCAGTGAAACGTATAATGAAACTGTAGAAATTAATTAAGTAATTGATGAGAAGACTGTTGATTCGAGATTGAAGCGTTTAGAAGAATATTATGATCTTGGATGAGATTCTGCGAAAGCTTCTTTCAAGAATGAAGACCAGCGAAGGGTCGAAGGTACAAGCAAATTCAAGACGCAAAAACTGAATTATGAATATTGGGAAACAGGGGGATGGAGAAGATGTCACTGATAAATAAATTCTGTTCTTTCATATTATTTTCGTTATAAACAAAGATGTTCATTTGTCTTCAGAAAAGGAAAATGAAATTTCTCATTACGGAAATGACATTGTGGTTACTGAACAGTTTTTTTAGTAAGGTGTATTAAAACATTCGTTCATTTATAATGGTAAATGGATTGAAATACTTTGTCAGGGTACGCTATCAAAACTACAATTCATAAATATTCTCTGATCGGTATCAAACAATAAACCTTTATTTTTAGTTCCACAGACACACAGGATCCTTCTGGCCTATAATTCATGATGATATACGATGAATATGCATTTATCTCGAAGACAAAATCAAAGAATTACGTTCATAAATTCGAAAAATTTACATTACTCTACTTTACTTTTCTGCAGAATTTAACAGCTTCAAATGCATGAATTTATCTGAACAGGAAATGACTGTTAAATGTAACATTCAAAGGGGCCAAGATAAGCGTCAGATGAATATCAGTATTAAAAATTTACATTAACTGGACTTGGCAATACATTGTTTGTCATATGAAACACCTAAATAAGCGTTTGATTGATGTAAGACTGAAACGAGGTAGAATTGAATGATAGCTGGTAAGTGTAACAACTATTAACACTTATGAGTTAGAAACATTTTAAACAGTTTCACTGATATCAAACAGGACCAATAATCTTATGTACAATGAAGTTGGTTGATAAGGAAATGGCAAAGTATCTTTATTTACCATAAGCCTTTTATTCTCCAGGTCAAATCTATCGTAAAAGAAATACAACGAATTGGAAGGCAAAAACAACACTTTTATCTGGTTTTATATTTCTCCCTCTCAACTATTCTTCCTTCTTTCCTTTCTTTCTTTCTGAAGCTGCTTCCAACTAAACTTCAAAGACATTCTTCTAAAGAATTTTTGATCCGTCTTCATTCCACAACCTTTTCATTTCCCTCAATTTTTATTTCCGGTCTCTTGCACAAACACACACAAACACACGCACACACACCTCAGCATCATTAAAGCAGCATCTGTCTAAAGGATGGTGTTAAAGGTATGCTCTCACAGGAAGACTTTTATAAGAGGTTCGTCTTAGATTCGTGGCTCAAATTCTTTCATGTACTCCACGTCCATTTAAATCTCGTGCTTAGATCATCTTCCGCCCTCTGTATTTCATATATTTTAGAGCCTTCGTTGTCAGTGGGAAGGTGTCTGACTATGAAGGGAAAGGCGATCATAAAGAGAGAGAGAGAGAGAGAGAGAGAGAGAGAGAGAGCTTCCAGTTCTGTTCGCTAATGATCAGATGATATTATTCTTTATATATCCTGTGTGTCTGTGTGTGTAGACAGCACTAGAGCTAGCTGAATGCTTCCAAAGGAGGTTAAATTTACCTCTCCTATTCTGCAAATCCTTTAAATTTTGAAATAATGTTTTGGAATTGGCGAATTCTTTCTCTATCATTAATCACTATCTTCGGCCTATAAGTAATATATTTTCAGATTAACCTAGCCTTACGCCAGCACGGACTATTACTCCAGGGGCAACCCGTAACAGGCTCAGAATTAAAGAGCTTCCTTTCGAACCAAAGGGTTTAAATGGTTTATGGTTCTTAGAATTAAGAATTCGCCATACAGCGCTATTTTCTGACGGAAATACATTTACAATTTGATTGTGACTTCAACCTGTGTTAATTCAGCCTCATCGTAAGGTCCAAACTTACGATGGACTATCTTAGACAGTACTGACAATTCTTTAACTGTTAAAATCAAAATTCAATGTCCACACAGGTTACGTGCTAATGTCATAATTTTTTAGTACCCAACTGAGATTCGTCATTAAAAACAAAGCTGTTTTCGCAATAGGAAGATGTTCAGGATATAAAATTATACATTTTAAAATTTAAAATCCCGTCCTCAAAAGAGTACCTTTTGCCGTACATACCCAGTAAAGCAAATAGGAATAAATGTCAAATAATTGCGTTTGATACATGAAAGAGAACCATAAAAACTGAACCTCAAGGAGAAACACCCACAATTAATTTATTGGCTTTTGTAACCCCGAAAGAATCTTACGAAAAGAATGAACGTCTACGAACTAAAGCCTTATCAGTTTTTCATAATTTTTCCGTGAAGGCTAATAGAGCCTTGATGGCTCATGTAGCAGGATATTACCTTAGGTTAACGAGCTTTTTCCGACCATTAATCATATTTATCACCCGTTTATGCCAGATCCAACGAACTCTATTCGTTAATTTCTTTTTCATGACAGGTTCGCGTTTTGTAGTTTTGGTCCTCAACAGGCCGTTACAAGTGTTATATCAGTGATGTAGGCTAATATATTCATATGAGAAAGGTTTACTATGCAAAACCAAATAATTTACACTAATGTATTAGAATACTGATGTCTAATGGTTTATCATGTGTGATTAACCAAAGTATATTATGATTTTGGCATATTTTCTTATAAAAGATTTAAAAATTAATACTGATCCCAAGACTGACAAAATACAAAATGTAAAGTTTATCACAAAAACTGCTTTCACGCACTTGGAATGATTATATCTAAACTCTAAAATCAGTCTATGTCACATTACTACTCAAATGCCATACTTGTAATATGAAAATGGAAAATTTACATTATCTGTAAAGACGGAAAAATGATCTTATCAATACATAGGTATGCTTGAACACAGTATCCTACAAGCACTCTCCGGTAAAGTTCACAGCATGAGCTTCGGATATTGCATCTGCTCTGTTCTCCTGCTCGCCTGAGTTCTTTCTTACACACACACATATACACATATACCCACAAACGTATATAATATACACATACATATTATATGCAGCATGTATATATTTTCATGATGCTGCCTTGTAATGTGTATATCATCCTATAGTTTAGATATATTTACTCTTCTATTAATCATGTTTTATGTGTAATGATAACAATTATTGAAATATCATATCAGATCTCAAAAGAATTAATGCTTTAGATGACTTAATAACGTAAATTAGAAATAATTTCTTTCCTGATAAAAACATAGTATATGAGGAACACGTGTGTCATAGCGGAGGGTTTGTTTCACTTCATCTGTCATCAGTTCAGATAAGAGAAGAGTGTTGTGTTGGGTTTTTCGCTTGACAGGTCGGGAATAACAACTGCCATCTGTTTGATCAAGTTGAGATTTCTGTACAAGCTTTGTCTCACATGAGAAAAAGACAAAGGTTTTGTAATGTTACATACATGGCTCTGGTCACGCATGCAATTTTGAGAATAAGATCTCATGATGGATTGCGTCATGTATTGTCCCGATTGAGCTCAAAACGTTTTGCTGGAAGTTATGTCATGTTCCTTATTCTAGAAGTTTCTTTTGTGTCTCATCCCCAAAATGCCTTAATGATGGCATCTATTTCCTTTTCAACTGGAATCCAAAAATCTATTCATTCTTAATTCAGAGACTATTCAATTTGGTTCCCAGTCTCTCTCTCTCTCTCTGTATTTCTTACAAAGAGAGTAATAATTAATGTAAAATATTTGTGGTCACTGGTATTAAATATAGCTTTTGAGAGCTGAAGTTAGTGAAATTGTTGAAATTGTAACGGTGCCAGACAAAAAAGTGTATTTTGTGAATTTTACGCAGCTGCAAAGGGATTTTACAAAGGTTTTCACAAGCTCGTGTAAGGTAAAGTGAATTTTACTTATTATTACCATGGTATAATAAGGTGCATTAAGAGAAATTTTGCCTTAGTAAAATTATTGCTAATAAATCTTATGTGTATTTTCATGTGTTCTTGTGTCTGCAATCTCTTCATTTTTTATGGTGATTTAACATTTATTTACTTAGCGTTTTAAATATTTCTTGATAATTTAACTTGCTCACTTGATTTAATTTTCACTTATTAAGATTTTCTTTTCAAATCTTGAAAAGTTCTTGATAGTTTAAAGTTTGCTGGATTAATTTAATTTCTTGATAAATTAAAGTTTTTGTGATTTAATTTTGTTTAATAACTCAACTCAAGAATGAATTAAATTTTGTTCTGTTTTCAAGTAATAGTAAATTTATCAGATTGTGAATTCTAATTATAAATTTTGAATTTAAAAATAAATTTGTGTATTTAAGATAGAAAAAACAGTGTTTCATTTATTCACCACCAGTGAATAGGATCAATTGTGTGCATAAGGCAAAGTGATAAACATTTTTGTTCCTTTTGTTTTGCTGAAGTGAATTGAGACCAGGGAAACAGTTAAAGTTGTTTGATGGAGTGATGCCCTTTTACTCTAGCAAATTTCTTGTTTAATAGTGAATACCCCACACTAATCTTGATAAACTTAGTTTGATTTTTCACATGATTAATAAGCTTTTTAAGGGATCACTGTTACCTTTAGAGTACTCAGTCGTAATTCTTATTGTTATGAGAGTCCAGGTATCTTGCGGCAGTGAGGTATATTTTTGAAATATGTGGTTAGTTGTGTAATAACCAGGTACTTGGTACACATCGTGGCAATATATTATATATATATATATATATATATATATATATATATATATATATATATATATATTATAATGAGATACAGTAACATGTAACTAAGTCTTGGACATCAAATATAAAGGAACTGTAAAACAAATACTTCAGATAAAAACACATTTTTCTACTTTAAGACCGAAGATAAAGTGAAGAAAGTTCTGAAACTTTCCCCGCGTGAAATTCCGTTGTCAGAAGTTTACCTAGAGAAGAAAAGTGTTTCCGGACAGTCCATCTCTGAGGAAACAATTTCATTGCAACTCGATGCACTTCTGCAACTCCCAGCATCTTCCATTCATAGGACAACGGAAACAAATTGCGTCCACTTGCTATGAATCTTTGAAAAAAAAAAAAAAAAAGTTTTCCACTAAAGTCTACGGACATTGAACTACTGATTTCACTAAAACAGTTGCTCTTATCTGACTATTTTTCTTTTGTCATGAGCCTTTCTCCATTAATTCAGTTAACGAGATGTAGATATACAATGTAGGAAAGTTAACAGATTACTCAGAATTATAAGTAAAACAAGGAAATACAAATAATCTTATTTTAAAAAAAAAATCGTTCGATAAATCATGACACTACTGCGTCATTTAAAAGCTAAAATGAATCTTGAATGCATTACTTACAGCTCACAAAAAATGTCTCAGTTTTAGTTTTCTGTAAAAGAAAACTGTTGTGCCGGCTTTGTCTGTCCGTCCGTGGTTTTTCTGTCCGCCCTCAGATCTTAAAAATTACTGAGGGTAGGGGCTATAAACTGGTATGTTGATCATCCACCCTCCAATCATCAAACATACCAAATTGCAACCCTCTAGCCTCAGTATTTTTTTTTATTTTATCTAAGGTTAAAGTTAGACATAATCGTGTATCTGGCACCGCTATAGGCGCCATCAACACAGGCCACTACCGGGCCGTGGTTAAAGTTTCATGTACCGCGGCTCATACAGCATTATACCGAGACCACCGAGAAGTAAATCTATTTTCTGGGGCCTCGATTATACGCTGTACAGAAAACTCTATTGCGCCCAAAAACTTCGGCGCATTATTTTACTTTATTATTATTATTATTATTATTATTATTATTATTATTATTATTATTATTATTATTGATGCGCATGCACCTTTCAGGACAATCCAAGAAGTTATGAAGCGACATGAAAAAAGAAAAGAAGCTGGTCTTTTAAGGACTCAACTAGAATTAGGAATTTCAATAGATGCAACTTTATCACATTTGTTCAGAAAATAAAACGAATCTACTTCTTTCTCTCTTCAACTGTGTTTGTCTGTCTGTCTATCTCTCACTGTTTCAGTTGTTTACTATTAGACATTATCTCATCGACAACATCCGCAAAACGAAAGAAAGCATATTACAATAACACGAAACATTTAAAATTTCTGTTAGCCAATCCTTCTTGAGACATCGATATGGTCAAAATCATACCTTACAAGCCAGAGATACTTTGAACCACGATATTTACGACCAAAAGACAGTGGTAGTGGGAAGTTCGGCCAGTGGAGTAAACGATGAAGTCTTCAGAAGAAGCCATAAGAGATCACGTCTCCTAAACCAACCTCTGACAGATATTTCTACAAAAGTCGCGTGTGAGAGGAAGAGTTTAAAACCAGACGGCATTCAGGAGGGGCTTAATTTGGCTAAATGGAAAAACGAATGTATTTTTACCATAAAAAATGACGGTGATGAGACGAAAAGGCACAACCGTAGGGACGTTACGTATTCCCAAAGAAGCTTGGATTATGATACCTTCATTCTTCATAATTACATAGGTTAGATTTCCGAAATTTGGGCTGTCAAGCAAAGGACTCGAACACTTCCGGACATTCAGCGTTTAAGGATGGGGAAAGAGGGAATTGGAGAGGTTGGACAGCAACGTAAAGAGATCCAAAAATAAAGTAAACGAAGTATAAGGCACTAAAGTTGGAAATAGGAGAGAACCCCACATGTGCAATACGAAGTAACAATTAGAGGTGTTGGACAGCAAGGTTGGAGAAAGGAAGCGGGAATGGAGGCGACGAAAAGGCTAAAAAGTGGGTGCAGCTAGTTACCCGAAGGGACTGCAAAAAAACCCTTTAGTAATACCTACAGTGCAGCACGTGAGGTGCACTGACAGAACTAACCCCCTTCGGAGGCATATTAATATAGGGATCAGTGACGAGAGAGGCTTACCATGGGGAAAACGACTACACGTGTAAGCATGGATTATTTTGCCAGTATTATTAAACACCAAAAATATTATGATTATACATTTATTATTTATTTCACAGAGCTAAAGCTACAGTTCTCAAGACAAAGATATAAAAGAGAGCAATGAATCAATACGTATAAATTAGGTACAACATCTTAAAAGCTCCTTATCCCATCCAGCATTATTATGGAAACGGAATAATGAATTAATTCATCTTTAAAGAGAACATCAGCCCGTATGCTTAAAACATTTTCTTCAAATCCACAAAACAACAGATAGACAAACAACGAAACAGACAACAGAAACAAATAGACAACTAGCTAAACAAACGCGAGCAAAACTCACAATAAAACCCCAATAGCGAAGGTTAAAAAAAAGGGAAAGAATGAGTCTTTGGCAAAAGAAATTCAGGACGTGAGGAGAGTGTTGAGGAGAATCTTACCTCGAGTTTTTTTTTGTGGGAAAGCAGTAAAAATAAAAGAAAGGAAGAAAAAGAAAGAAAGAAGGAAAAAAGGTATAAAGAAAGGAGTGGGATATACTGAAGAATTTTATGACATATATAATCGTATTAAGTTCAATATATCATTAGGAGATGTAAAGGTTCTGATAAGGACTATACAGACTTGTGTATTATGTGAGTATTACGTTGCTTTTTCATAATTACATACACACACACACTTATATACATATGTATTTATGTATACACACACACACATATATATATACTGTATATATATATATATATATATATATATATATATATATATATATATATATATATATATATATATATATATATATATATATATATATATATATATATATATATATATATATATATATATATATATATATATATATATATATATATATATATATGCATCCATACGTGCTCATTGTTACAAACGTAACCGAAAGATGTGCTACAGATCGACAATAACGGCTAACATACTCCAAAATTTGATTCTGATTTATCTAAAAATGTTTCATCTGGCTTCCAAGTGAAGCAGAAAATAAACATGTCAAACCACTGTACAGATATATCAGAGCAGTGACTTGTAAGAAACCCATGAACCTAAAAAAGACACACATAAACAATATTATATATGTATACATATATCTATCTATCTATCTATCTATATATATATGTATGTACATATATATATATATATATATATATATAATTATATATATATATATATATATATATATATATATATATTATATATATAATATATATATATATATATATATATATATATATATATATATACTTTGGAAGTGAGGTGAGCTATGAAATTTTGAATGTTGAAGAGTGTAAGAAAAATACATATTTTGAAGTGCTCATCATCAACTTAGAAGCTGGAACTTTTAAGAACTTACAACCTCGAAACTTGAAATGAAACTCAATGAAATATTTGGGTGAAGTGGGCTGGGAGGTAGGGAGGAGTGACTGGGGCGGGGGTGTAGAGTAGGGGAGGGGATATGGATGTAACTATAATGAAGCCCTTAAACCTCTTAGTTTATCTGCATATATAAGAAAGTTTTCCAGAAGTGATAATTCTGATGATATGCAGTAGCGTGAAGAAGCTACTGTGCATTTGCAATATCCACAATATTTCCGTAAAATATTCAGTACTGTTAACATTACAAAAACTATCATATTCATATCAGAGTGTGATATAATAATTAAGATTTAATATAATATGTCATTAATTATTACGAGGGCGCGAGGGAAAACCAGTGGCGTGACGTTTATCTTGACAGGTAACGAACGGGGGTGGCAGTATAACAGGTAACATGACGCCCCGAGACGCCGAGATTGAAAAATGAATGTAATTCTCAGTAATGAAAAGGTCACGGCCCTCTTTCTCTCATGCATGCGATCACCAAGCAGGAAATGAGAGACTGTCCGACGCGGAGAGACTTTCCGGAGTGGAGAGACTTTCCGAAGTGGAGATACTCTCCTGCGTGGAGAGACTTTCCAAAGTGGAGAGACTCTCTGGAGTGGAGGGACTGTCCGAAGTAGAGAGACTTTCCGAAATGGAGAGACTCTCCTGAGTGGAGAGACTCTCCAAATTGGAGAGACTCTCTGGAGTGGAGAGACTGTCCGAGTGGAGAAACATTCCGAAATGGAGAGACTTTCCAAAGTGGAGAGAGTGTCCGAAGCAGAGAAACTTTCCGAAATGGAGAGACTTTCTGGAGTGGAGAGACTGTCCGAAGTGGAGAAACATTCCGAAATAGAGAGACTTTCGGGAGTGGAGAGACTCTCCTGAGCGGAGACTTTCCAGCGATGAAAGACTCCGAAGTGGAGATCTTTTAAAGGGGAAAAACGGAATGCAAAGTTGAATGAAAGCAGAATAAAAATATAAGGAATATACTGTGTACGTTGAAAGTGGCTTTTCCCGGTTTCTCTTGGCAGCGATGTAAAAACGTGATTACCTTAAAAAATATTTGTAACTCTAAAGAATAGTAAAAACGTGAAGGATATATCTGACAGAGCGTAGCAAGAATGGAAATATAAAATGACCGTAAGGCAATGAAAATTTGGTAACCTCTATTCTCGTTAACGCTGAGTTAAGAGTTTAAATTTTGCAAGTATTTCTGAGCAAGAAAATTATTTAAAAAAGAAGAAAATAAATGTATACACACGCACGCACGCACACACACACACACATATATATATATATATATATATATATATATATATATATATATATATATATATATATATATATATATATATATATATATATATATATATATATATATATATATATATATATACATATATATCCTCCTTTATTTATGCATTTCCTAGGTATGCTAAATTAAAAAGGAATTGCAACTCTTGCAAACCTACAATATTGCACCAGATAACAGATACTCACATTGGGATTAACCAGCCACCTACGAAACTTTAATCAAATCTGAGCTTGACTTCACAAACCCAAGAGAGAGAGAGAGAGAGAGAGAGAGAGAGAGAGAGAGAGAGAGAGAGAGAGAGAGAGAGAGAGAGAGAGAGAGCTCTCTTGGAAGAAATAAAATTTGAAAGTGAAATTAGGTTTGAGGTTAACCTTAAGTTCACTAAGGGTGAAGCTGATAATCATTTCATTTACCTAATATAATTCTCTCTCTCTCTCTCTCTGCCCTTCCCTGATATTTTTAGCTATCTTCGTGGGTTATTAAATAGGAGAGCTTTCCTTTATCAAAGACCCGAGGGGATACCGTTCACGTATTGGTTTTCGTAGTTTTGCCGATGAGAAAATCATCTGATCTGCTATTATTTAAGCTGCCCTTCTCGCTCTTTTTCTTCTTTCCTTCTTTTCCCTGTACATGTTTATTTATTACTCTCTAAAGTTGCACCTCCAGGTGTTGTGTTTCTTATAACTTTTCGGCATTTATCTTCATCGCTTATTTAATGTTCTTTCAGTCCTTTCTAGGCAAAACGAGCAATGCTTCTAGTCAATTATTTGTATGGAAGTCAATGTGATTGGAGTTTCTGCGAAATTATGTTGCACAGAACAGGTAACGGCCCTCGTAAAGGTATAAAAGAAACAGATGGATGAATAAATGACACTGTCTCTGTCTGTCTCTCTCTCTATATTATACACAAAGAGAGAGAGAGAGAGAGAGAGAGAGAGAGAGAGAGAGAGAGAGAGAGAGAGAGAGTATATCTTTCATTATCACTAACCGTTAACTTCATGACAAAACCGATTCTGTAACTGTGCAATAATGTACAAAGAACTTTGAAATTCCTGATCTGATCTTAGTCTGATAAACGCAAGGTATATTCACTCAGTGATAAAAACAGCGGCTAATTCCAGCTAACTTTACAGTTTATCAATCTTCCATACCGACTCATCTTATCCCCTGAACACCTACGATACTCTGTGTCCTTTGATAAAATCATTTAAACTTTACAAATAGTAATTTACCTCATATGTGTTTCTCTTTGCCTTTCTTTCACCCGTCACTCATCCTTGACAGCTGATGTTCTGAGCCGTCAGGTAAATGACCAGGTGAATATTTCGTGCTAGGCAACGTCTTTCACACCACGACATTTCACGGCTAAATGCCAATTTGTCACTTCACTCGACATTCCAGAAGTAAATGACAAGAAGTCACTTCACGCATCTGAGACGAGTCGGTAACAAAGCGCCTTCTGCAACAGGACCGGTTCCGTCAACATGTTTCATACGTGCTCGATGAACTGAAGAGGAGTCCAGGGGTTCTGTTAGGTTTGGGGTCTGCTGGAGACACTGTAACCTTTCCTTTGAGTTATCTCTATGTATTATTTACGCGATATGCATGGAAATGAAGGGATTTTGTTGTGTCGTTATTGCTTATTCTCTCTCTTACTCCCTCTCTCTTTCCTTCTTGCGCGCGCGCGTGCGCCTGTCTGTTCATCGGTCTTTCTCGCTATTACAAAAAACAAATGAAAATCTACTTAACTTGCGCCAAAATGGCCACTGAGTAACAAACATAAAAAAAGATATATTGACATTTCACCCATTAAGACTGAGGACCTGAAATCCACCGACAAATCTACGGATGGAAACGATATGCCGGGAATAACAAACAAACAAATAAACAAACGTATATGAGGATGAGCCAGTATTTGCAAACATACGAGGCAGAGAACGCTTACCATGTTATTTTAATTATAGCTGCAAACTGCAAGCCGTTGTTTAAGCAATATTGCTGAGCATAGCAAGCGGGATTAGTTTTAACTTTTTATGTTGATTTAAACATGGTTGTCTTTCAGAGTTTATACGCAAGCATATTCATACATACTTCCATCTACCTACGTGCACACACGTATTTATATATATGTATATATGTATATATATATATATATATATATATATATATATATATATATATATATATATATATATATATATATATATATAAATCTAAATCAAGTGCATTTTAAGTTCTCTTTTTGACCTTTTCGGTGAGCGATGCTGCTTGAAAAGTTGAGAAACAATTTCTAGAACGCGTCCTGAATTCATTTAAATTTGCTGAATGCTTTGTTCCATATCATTTCTTTCTCTTTTCGGGAGTATGCCTAGCGCTTCCCTTTGGTGAACGGGAGGAAAAGGTACACGGTCACATAAAAAGAGCATAACAGATAAATAAGTAAACTGAAATCAATAGCAACAAAGAGGGAATGCCTGCAACGCATTGATTACAGCTTGACGTTGGCATAGCTCGTTGCCAACGCTGTGCCGCACGAGAGACTCTTCATGACTAATTCCCCTAATCGACCTGCATTCCTAATGAGGCGGAACGACACCTGTCTCTTGCGATCTCTCTCCTGATTATACCTTAGTTTCCTTCAGCTCTGACGATGGCAGCATTAGTATGTGGCAATCTCGCGCGGATAGGAGGGGGTTATTTAATCCACCTCTGTTTGGATGTCTGGGTGTTCGTGCGTTTCTCTTTGCCTGTCTGGCAAGAATATTCTCGAGACGTTAATGAAGGAATTCAAAATGCCTTCCTATAAGCCTAGGTAGAGTTTGTTAAATTTTGATGTGTTTAGATGGATGAAGAGCTAGGATTTTTTTACTTTTTTTTTCACCGGCAAAGCAACGCTAAATTCGAGTGTTTTCCAGCTGATGAAGTATTCATGAATACAGACATCGAATTTGTTTTCCAACAGTTTGTTTTGTTCTACTCTTACAGTTGAGTTGCAAAATGATGAGCACCGTCTGCCGTTGGAGAAGGTGATTACTGCGTAGTTAAAACAACTATGAAGTCAAAATCACGGAAATAATATTAAAAAAAATTGAGCAAAAAAAATAAATCGAATTTATTCGCTAAAAATACTAAAAAAGAATAATTAATAACTGGAGAGAAAATTTATGTATATATATATATATATATATATATATATATATATATATATATATACATACATACATACATACACACATACATACACACACATATATGTATTATATATTATATATATATACATAGTCTATATATATATTCCTCCTCTTTCTCAGCAGTCTCACTGTCATCGTTATTAACATCGCCAACCTATGAATGACCTATTACAAACTAGCCATTACAGAACAAAGCCTCCAAGCAAACGGATTCTGCCTGTCTAGACCTGATTACGGATAATACCCGACTGATTGTTAATAGCAGACGAAATCTTTAACCAACTCCCTTGCCATTTTTTGCAAGTGGAACTTCAAAACTTCAAGCGAAGATGCAATGCATTATTTTAATACAATTCGCCTTGCATTTTAATAATTTACTCAAATTTTTTTTTATCTATTTATTTACTAATCCGTTAATTTTTTTTTTTTCCTTTTTTAATGAGTGGTCTCTTCTTTTTTCTATTTTTCTTTAACTCTTGTTACTTTCTTTCTAATAAACACCATATTCTTTGGAAGCTTGAATTTCATGTCAATGGCCCGTGTGGGTTTGTTCCATATGAATAGGGCTCATCTTTTTATTAATAATAGTAATTTTCTTAACTTAAATGCGTTAGTATTTAATTAGAGATAGACTGATAAGATTACACTGTTCTCTCTCTGGTCTTTCTTAACGAAAAGGAGGGTATTCGTGACACAATGACACGTGAAAGTTGCTCCTCACCCCTAAAGGGCTTTTGACATGCTCTAAGTTCCCCTTGAAAGGCCTGGCCTCCAAGGAGCTTTGGGAGGCATTAATTCTGAACTTATTCGTCGAGCAATATTGACGGTTAAGTGCAGTATTCATGCTGAGAGAGAGAGAGAGAGAGAGAGAGAGAGAGAGAGAGAGAGAGAGAGAGAGAGAGAGAGAGAGAGCCAATGATAATGACACGAAATCCCCTCACTTTCATGTACATTGAGAGAGAGAGAGAGAGAGAGAGAGAGAGAGAGAGAGAGAGAGAGAGAGAGAGAGAGAGAGAGAGAGAGAGAGAGAATCTTTTTACAACTCCCATGCATCATTACCACCTACGTACGAACCATCAGTATTTTGCCAAGATTAGAAAAACGAATTTGAAAAATAATGTTCTCATGGTCAGAAGGCACCTAACACTGCACTAAATTGTAGTAAAGATGTGTGAATACAAAAAGAAAAGAAAAAACACACACACAAAAAGAAAAACACGAGCAATATGATACTATCTACACCAATACGTCAACTGGCAAGGCTTTGGCCAAAAAATACCCACTGAAACAATTTGCAAAAACGAATACCAAAAGGAACCTTTTTACAACACCCTGAGATACAACGATTCGAAAACAAATCTTTCAGAATCCGGAATGTTTCATTCACTTCCGGTTCCATTCCTCGTCTGAGGAACGGAATGCGGAAGAAGAATGCGTCCAGTTTGATTCAGAAAGCTTCGTGATAACCCAAACTTTTCAACAACACTCCTGTGTTTTCCTTTCATAGAATTATTTGTTCTTACTTTCTCTTGCTAGTGTGGCCCTTTTCACGTAAAACAGCAAGTCAGATTGTTTCTCTTTTTCTGCCTTTCGCAGTATACAGAATGGTCAGATTATGGAAATGGAAGACCGGCTATTCCTCTTGCTTTCCTCCCGTAAATCTTGAGACCGCCCCCCCTTTTTTTAGATATGGAGGCTCTACATAGCGTATTTGCGTAACTCCTTTCTGTTTCGTACAAAATTTTATCTTTTTCTATTACATTCTACACCACTTTCTTCTCTGCAGCATAAGTATCTCGCAGTTAAAATTGTCAACAACTGTCAGCAATCATGTTTATTTTGTTTAGTACTTTTAGCAGAAAGCTAATTAACTTTCTCGATTTGAAATCGATGTTGTCCTATTGATGATAAAACATTACCCTTTTCTTGTGGGTAAATCTTAAATCTTCCTAAGTTGTTGAAAATACACTTAAAATTCTTATGCTTTAAGAGGTGGACTGTCCTCACCGTCAGAAAAAATGAAGATTTAAACATAAGGAAAGGGTCTCATTTCACTCTCATCTTTTAAAGAACGTGCTTGTTCTTCATAGTCTTCATCATCATTCATAATTACGCCAAGCTGCAACCCTACTTGAAAAGTACGATGCTGTAAATCCAAAGGTCCCAATTTGGAAAGCAGCTCAATATAGAAAAGGATACTGAGAATTAAGGAATAAACCGTGAAAAAGAGATTACAAAGGGAAAACAAATAAGATGAACAGAAACAAGAACATAATAAAAAATGGGATAAAGAAAAATAAACAAGATAAACAGCAACAGATAAATGAAAAAATAAGTAGCAAGAAATGAAAAAATTATGATACATAGCAACAAATCAATGAAAAATTAAGATAAATAGCAAGAAATAAATGAAAAAGCTACGATAAATAGCAAGAAATAAGCGAAAAAATTAAGATAAATAGCAAAAAATAAAAGAAAAAATTAAGATAAATAGCAAAAAATAAATGAAAAAAATTAAGACAAAAAGTAAAAGAGATACGATGAATAACATAATAAATATCAAATAATCAAATAAACCATGAATTGAAACTGATTATCATTCATAATGTATAAAACACAACTATCACTCTACATAAAAATAAATTTTAATGTCTCACGACATGATGAATTAAATACTGGAGTAATTCATATAACCCGAGTGAAGCAAACAGTTGAACGTCAGATTCTCGGGGGAAATGTGAAAGTTTCAATACCTGCCGACACGGGATTTATAAACTAATAAATAAGGAATTTATATATACACGTTCAAGCTCTTGAAATGATAAACCTACAAGAGACAACTGTAAAGTATAAATAGAATTGTAGGTTGTATAACTCAAATTCCTATCAGCAGGTCTCTAGCA
>NC_089795.1:44257767-44260267 GCF_040412425.1 Macrobrachium rosenbergii
AAACTTGAGTGAAAAGTTAGTGGTTTGAATTTTACTTAATTAAAGTGATTTCATGATAAATTGAAGTTTTGTGACTTAATTTTGGTTAAGAAATACGTAAATCATACACTGTTGTCAAGTAATAGTGAATCTTTTTGAGATTGTGAACTCTACTTATAACTTTTGAACTTAGAAATAAATTTGTCTGCTTTAAAAAGCACGTGTTTCATTTTGACCACCAGTGATTAGAGATATTTGTGTGCATATACAAGGTAAGTGATATATCTGTTTGTTCACCTGAGACTTATCTAGGTGAAGCAGAACCAGGGAAACATTTGTAGTATTTGTTGGAGTGATGCCCTTTTTTCCCCTAGTCTGTTTATAGCTTATCAGTTGTTACCTCACCCATAATTTGATAAATTTAGATTGAATTTTCAAGTGTTAAGCAAGTTTTAAGGGAACACTGTACCTTTAGAGTAGGCTACTCAGTCTTAATATTTTTGTTATGAGGTTTCAAGTGACTGGCTGAAATGAGGTAACTTTTTTGGTCTTATTATTTGTGTAATAACCAGGTACTTGATCACTTCTAGACAATATATATATATATATATATATATATATATATATATATATATATATATATATAATATATATATATATATATATATAATATATATATATATATAAGAATAGCAATTTTTTTCCCCATTGGGTAGGAGGAACATTACACGTTATTTCCTATATTTTCTAGTTTTATTAAGCAGCACCTGCAACAGGAAGACAACGCAAGTACTCTGCTTAATTGGGAAAGCCGTTGAATTTATTTTATGCAAAATCACCGAATAATGGACCAAAATAACGGTTTATCGTGTTACACTATGAATGCTTCAACGTCACACAACTTCATAAGTCAAAATTCTTCACTATCAGTCATACTTTCTGGAGCCGCGTTGTTCCCGGAAAAAGTGTATGAATTAAAATGGAGAAGTAAGGTTGAGGTAATTAAAATGCGCATTAATTTACCTAACTAGTCAAAGCCTCTTCTATTTTTAATGTATATCTGGTTTCTCTCTCACACCTAAAATTTTATTGTGAACTTTTCTTGCTAATATTTCCAGCACGTTTTGCAGCGAATTGAATGTCATTACTTTAAGCAGCGCGCTGTAACTTGTACATAAATACATATGAGTATATTTTGGTTCACTGTACTGAGTAACACGCAAGTATGGTTGAAAAGGGCAATGGGCTAGCAACCTCATCCCAGAAACATTATTTATAATTTTTTTTTTAGTGAATGAGAGTGACTTCAGAAGGTGTTGGCTTTCCAGTTTTCGGTGATTGTGATGAGGCTGCTAACCCCGTACACCTTGTTCACCCTGGCTGCAACCCTCCGCAGTGGCCAGACTACCAGGGACATAATTCAATGGGCGCTAGTTGTTACCCAGTAACCATGCTATCTAACTAATCCACCTTCTAACAACCCTTCCTGGAACGTTACATTCGTATCTCTCCCAAAGTCAAATCGTTCGATGGCAGTCACGATAAGATTATCATCATAATCCACGTGTAACATTTTTCGTAATCTACAAAAAGAAAGAAAGAAAACAAAAAAACCCAGACAGGATCAAACACATAAATCTCCTTGGCATGGGTGAAAAACTGTGGCGCTAAAGTTTCTGGGCGGAGAATTTCGAAAAAAAGTTTTTCGAATTTGTCTTCCGTCCAGCAGCTTTTATCGAGGACAAAATGTTTTAGTTATATTCCCATTCATTCTTGAGAGCATCACTAGGTAAAGGCAACATTTCAGTGCAATGTGCTTTGAATCTGCTCATGCCAGATTTTTATTCTCTTGGGTTCAGAAATCAGCTTCGTATCAAAATAACTGGATTTGTGAAACCAACGCAGATTTTCAGCATTTAAACCTGTATTAAATGCAATGCATCATTTCCTCGTTAAAATTTATATTATTTTGTGATCTTGTTAAAAACTACTACCTATTCAGTTGCAATGATCTCAGGTTTAAGTAATTGGCTATCGCTATCATTAACATTTAACGCATTTGACAACTGTTGTGCATTGTGACAGATCTTTTTCTTAACTGGAAATGGTGTATTACATATAGTTTACTGTTATTCAAAACACCATTATTCACAGTAATCGTCAAATGTGAGTTTGACTCTGTCAGTGCAGTAATGTTGGAGACAATGTACAGATAATTATTTTCTATGTACATGAGTTATCATTATATTCGGGTTGATTTGTAATTTAATTATTTGTGTGTTGAATATTTCTCATGATGTTGATCATTTAACTTATTGATGTTCTTTTGTAATGGTTTTTCTGCTGAAGATCTTACCCTTGGAGAAGATTCTGTTATGGGCGCTGTGATTAAAATTCAAGAATTGTATATCTCTTCCTGACATAAGGTAATGAATGTGAATTCACTTACAGAGATTTTACTATTTTATTTTATTCTCTTACATGTTTTGTTACTACAAAAAAAAAAAAGTTGCTTGCGATA
>NC_089795.1:44270267-44320267 GCF_040412425.1 Macrobrachium rosenbergii
ATATATATATATATATATAAAGACAAAGTCCATGAAGGAAAAGCTCATGGTAAAGAGGTTTTGAAAACACACTTTACTCATGCTTTGTCCCTAAAGAAAATTATTTAGTATATATATATATTCTACCAAGAAAAAGTATACATACATACACACACACACATTATCACACATTATTATATATATATATATGTTATATATATATATATATATATATATATATATAAATATAAATATAAATAAAGACAAAGTCCAATGTAAATAAGAAACAATGGAGTACTTATGTTTCCCCTTCCTTCAGATTTTGTTTTATGTATTTGTTCATCACGTTCCCTATTGTGATTCAGTAATACATGTAATATATACACACAATATTACAGTATATGTATATATATAGTATATATATATATATATATATATTGTTATTATATATATATATATATATATATATATATATATACGTGACATGCAATTAAAATATCTTCCAGAATAAATCATGACAGGGGGGTGAAAATGGAAAGAACCTTTCCTGCACTTGATGAGCGTTCTTCATCATTTTTGTTTTCCAAGGAGCTGGATGTCCTCTATTCAAGTGGGGATGTGGAAAGAAAGGTAGATGTATTTCATTTATACTTTCCTGTTTGTCTCGATTTATATCTTTGGCGAAGAATATGACGGATCTTCATTCATCAATTTTTTGAGAACAAGTATCAAACATGGTGTAGGGCATTTACTTAACAGATTCAGACAATTTTTTTTTATCCAATATAAAGTTAAGCTTACCTGCTTTTAAAAAAATACCCCTACAGACCTCCATACATTCACGCAGTGAGAGAGAGAGAGAGAGAGAGAGAGAGAGAGAGAGAGAGAGAGAGAGAGAGAGAGAGAGAGAGGATCATATGAACAATTCCCAAATCTTCTGTCAAATAACTGACGTATTTCGACTGTTTCTGCTGTTATTGTAAGACTATTTGTAAATAATCATTACATTCAATTGACCACATATATTCAACTGAACGCAACAAGTAACTGTCGTTAGGTAAACATTAAAATTACTCCGTAGAAAATTCATCCTACCCAGCTATTCAAACAAAATAAAACGAGAGTAGTTGGCAAAGTCACTACTTGAAAACTCCCAAAGGAACAAATTCTATTCCTGAAACGGATCTTCTTGGAGGCTTCCCATCAAGTTGAAGTCCCATCCTACTAAAATCTACGATCAATCTTCGCCTCCGTTGACAAACATTTCCCAGAAGACGACTGGTAAACTTTAGTTTTCGTTGTCGCGTTGGAAAAAACAAACTGATTGGAATTTATTTTTGAATTCTGAGGCTGCAATTTTCTCTTTTCCGAGAAAATTAATCTTACTTTCTACTATGGTACCAAGAAATTAGAATTTTTTTTACTTTTCGATAACATGAGGAGTTTAATATTGAGTATTTCAGCCTTTTGAAAAATGAAAAAACATTTACCTTCATACTACGACATTACAAAATTAGAAATTTACAAAGTTTTCAGTAACATGAGGAGTTTAACAATGAGTATTTCCGATTATATAATAAACTCAGACTGGCATTTGTTCCATGTCCTAAAGATTTATATCAATATCAAGTCGATTAATTTCTTGGAAATTCCAATGTTATAACGAACTAGGTGGTTCCTGTGGTGACGAATGAGCATATCGCATTAACTACCCAATAAAAGTTAATTAACGCTTTCACTATGTTCCAACAATTTCTGTTCACCTATCTAAGAGATATATTGACAAATAAAGTACAAAGATTACACACACACAATACGGACGAAAATAAACCTATACTGGGAATTTTCATTGTAACAGTATGATATCCAAATCAAATGCGTATCATTCACATGCAGCCTTTAATGAATCAATGAAATCCTCAACAATGCCTAAATTCTATAATGGGCAAGATGGTTTCCAAAGCAACTAATCCTCAATTCTTTCTTGCTTTCACTAAAATGGACACGCCCCCCAAAAAAAAAAGATTTTATATATTCTTAGTATCTTTTTTCGCTTCGTCCTCGAGGTATTCTGTTAGGACATGGATTGCCACGCAAAGAAACGTCAAATCTCTCTCTCTCTCTCTCTATAAGAATTATCCGAAACACGAAGAGTATCAGGACAAAAAATCTGAAAGGGATTTAGATGTAAGAAAAAACTGGTTTGATGTCCGTTGCGGTAACCTAATTTACAATACATAAAAAACTTTCATTGTAAAAAGTTGAGTCAATATTTATCACAGGAAGTTATGATTCTTTTTGGCACTAGGCAAATATGATTATACTGTAAAACATATTTGTACTAATTTTGGGAACCAACACTGGCTGTCCAATAATTAACTTTGTTAATTAGGATTAGTTTCATGTTTTACATAATAAGTGTTGTTTTTGAATAGATAAAAGGCCTTTGTTGATGTATATGTGAACAAAGCCTGTCGCTTTTAAAAGTTTAAATCAACGTATTCTGAATACGCTTTGATTTATTCGCTCTCGACAAAGAAAATAAATTAAACGCCAACAGAAACAACCAGTGTTATCGGTGCCTCAATTTTCTTGTCACGAAGGGGAGGGCCGGGTGAGAAGGAATCGGATCTTTGTCAGCTGGCAGTAATAAAATGACTGACACATTACATGATGTTTATGGTTTCCATAGAGTGGCAGTGTTCTAAATTATATATATATATATATATATATATATATATATATATATATATATATATATATATATATATATAAATGGATGATGCATGTGTGTATGTTCCACATACACTTTGAAACGCATTGAACAATTTCAGCCAAACTTGGTATATGCATGACTTACCATCTGGGAAAGAACATTGTGGGGATAAGACATCACCAGCACCGAAGGGGCAGGGTGTGTGGGAAGGGGTGAAATGTAAAGATTACAGAAAACGACATATATTAGTGTATAATCCATAGTTTTCGAAGTCGCTGAGATGAATAGTGATACTCCAGATGCCCTTTAAGCAGCCCTGATAGGGGGAACTGGGAAGGGGATGACATGTAAAAATAACCGAAACAATAGATATTAGCGTATAATCCGTAGTTTTCGAGGTCACTGAGAATGCTGACACTCCTGATGCCCTTTAAGTCCAAGTTCAGCCCCAGTAGGAAGGATGGTTAGAAGGGGTGAGAAGGGGGTGACGTGGGAAAATAACCGAAAACGACAGATATTAGTGTCTAATCCATGGTTTTCAAGGTCCCTGAGAACAATAGTGACAGTTTTCGATGTCCCTGAGAAGAATAGTGACACTCCCGATGCCCTTTAAGTCCAAGTTCAGCTCCAACAGGGGGGTGTGAGAAGGGGTGGGAAGAGGTGACGTAAAAATAATAAAAAAAGACAGATATTAATGTCTAATCAATAGTTTTCGAGGTCGCTGAGATGAACAGTGATGCTCCCAATGCCCTTTAACTCCAAGTTCAGCCCCAATAGGGAAGGGGTAAAATATAAAATGTCAAAAATGCTGGGCAATGTAACTATAACTGAAGCAACTATCTTAACAGGAAAGGGAAAGAGTGAGAGAGAGAGAGAGAGAGTAGAGAGAGGGAAGAGGAGAGAGAGAGAGAGGAGAGAGGAGGAGAGAGGAGAGAGAGGAAGTGAGAGAGAGAGAGAGAGAGAGAGAGAGAGAGAGAGAGAGAGAGAGAGAGAGTCATCATTCGGAGTTTTCCCCAGGCAGTGCCGGGTTGTTCAGCTATGTATACTGTATATATATACATATATATATATATATATATATATATATATATATATATATATATATATATATATATATATATATATATATTATATATTTATATATATATATGTATAAATATATATATATATATATATATATAATATATATATATATATATATATATATATATATATATATATATATATATATATATATATATATATATGTGTGTGTGTGTGTGTGTGTGTGTGTGTGTGTGTGTGTGTGTGTGTCAAGTTCTTAAAACGAATAAACTAGCTTGATGTAATATAATAATATTATAGTTATGCGACACTAATTTACTGTGTCAGGCTATTCGGTATATTAAAAAACACAAATGGAAGTAAAGAATTATGAAATTTATGCAGCAGCTGTTCAACACCGGTAATCTTCACAATAAGAAAAGTGTAAAACAGCGGAGTGTAAGTATTGATCTTAACCCTGTTTAATAAAAAAAATTACGATTAAGAAAGAAAGCGAAAAAAAAGACACGAGAGACGTGGCCACATGGGGGGGCCGGGGTGAAGACTCAGCTGCTATTTACGTGACAACTCGAGGCATAAGAATTCTTTGAACAGAAAACAAACAGTAATGCTGATGCAACGTACGTTAACTGCTTATTAGAACTTAGGGTTGAAATCAGATCTTTCTCTGATGCGAACATTGCGTAATTTCAGCCTCCTACACTTATACTTCAAGAGGGGGGAGGGGTTGTGTTTCAGCTTTAGGTAAAAGCGATTGGACTGAAAATGAAGCTTCGTCAGTCAGGAGTATTGCAAGAAAGTTTCGAAATGGCAGGGATGGATAAACAGATAGATAAAATAACATAAGATGACAGCATTAAATAACATTTAAAAAATTATCTACTTACCCACTGCAAACGGAGAATTTACACTGAAATATTCACACAATTATATACAGGTAAATCTGCAAGAATATTAATACGTAAATGGGAGAGAGAGAGAGATATAGAGAGAGAGAGAGAGAGAATTCTTAAAAAATAAAATAATACAGATCATTATATATATATATATATATATATATATATATATATATATATATATATATATATATATATATATTATACAGAGAGAGAGAGAGAGTGAGAGAGAGAGAGGGAGAGAGAGAGAGAGAGAGAGAGAATTTTTACAGAGGCACTATCAATATAATTTCCTAAAAACCTGATACATTCCTCTCATCTTTTTCTTAAGCAACCAAAATACCAAGGGACACTAAGTGTTGTTTATAGAAGTAAAAGGGAGAAAACAAAGGTCAACATGTTTACACCCCGCATTTCACTCCTGTTGTTTGTTTGTTCGTTTGTTTGTTTTCCTGGCTATCTGACAGTTCAGGCTTGTGTGTTTGACAGTTCCATTTGGGATTTCTCTCTCTCTCTCTCTCTCTCTCTCTCTCTCTCTCTCTCTCTCTTCTCTCTCTCTCTCTCAAAATATTCATTCACGTTTCCACAATAAGAGTAAAAAAATATAAAACTCTTTATGAAAACATTCCTCTCCTCCGAAATGTGTTGAAAGGCGCTGAATTTACTTTCCCGTGCGTTTTCGCTCTGTTTTGTATGTTTTGTTTGGTAAAACTTGGGCATGTGTTCTCACTGTACGTATATAAATATATACATATATCTTCTTCTTCGTTTAACGTGCTTTTTTCCCATTTTTCATATGGGGTAAGCACGATGCCTTCTTTTGAAGGACTTTGATTTGGCGCTGGGGTAGGCCGTAGCCTCCGATCGGCTGCCCTGCCGATCGCTTAGACCCCGGTAGCACATGTGTATATGTATCGTGCCAAAATCCCCAGCCCCTTTCTCCCAGTAGCGGAGAGACGGAGCGGTTTAGGCCGACACCCTCGAGACGTGTAAGGCGTCTGTTATGTTTTTAGAAGGTGTTGGGTGGCTTTGTTTGTTTGTGTGTGTATTAGTCTGTAACACCCATTTGCTTTCAGCAAACCTATCTGTTGATTACATACATAATCCCGGGTGTCTACGGGATAGCAAAGTGTCCGCCTTCTCTGACCGGCTGGCTGCGGATTTGAACCATGACACAGACTTCTTATGAAGTCCGAGTCTGCTAACTCTACCAACCGAGCCATCGAGGCTCCATAAATATATACATATATGTATATACATAATATATATATGTATATATATACACACAGACACACACACACATATTATATATATATATATATATATATATATATATATATATATATATATATATATATATATATATAATCACTAGTTTTTATAGATTGCATCCTGTTCACATGCTGAATGCATCCTCAGGGTTCTGTACACCGCCTTTACTTTAAATGGTAATTTATACAGACAAGTGGAGGGCATGGCTATGGGGTCTCCATTAGACCCTACCTTTTCCAATACCTTTATGTGCTCGCTGGAGGAGCGCTTTTTAGATGAGTGCCCTATGTCCTTCCGCCCATTGTTTTATGAAAGATACGTTGACGATACCTTTACCCTTTTCAGGCGTAATTTTGACTGTGATTCATTCTTAGAATTTGTTAACTCGTATCATCTAAATATTAAGTTTACCCTTGAAAGGGAAGTGAACGACCGTCTTTCATTTTTAGATGTACAGTAGAAGTCTTTCGTGAAAACAATCAGTTTAATACTGCTATTTTTATAAAAACGACATTTATAGGTTTGGGAACTAATTTTCATAGCTCTTGTTTTCGTAATTTTAAATTTAACCCCATTTTTACTCTTGTATATAGAGCTGTCTCCGTTACGTCTAGTTGGTCTGTTTTTCATAAGGCAATTACGTATTTTACTGGTAACTGCTTTCCTACCAAGCTCGTCAACAGAATTATTTACAGGGTTCTTAATAATGAGTTTTGGACTGGCGCTAATAAAATAAATGCTCCCGAGCTTCCATTTTATGCCCGATTCCCATATTTGCACGATGATTCCTTTAGGGCTGAATTTATTAACACTGTACAAAAATACTTTGGTGCATTAAATGCTAAACTTATTCCTATTAATCCACTCACAATTTCGATTTAAAGATCGTTTATGTTTCGATTTAAACATCGTTTATGCCCCCTCATGCCCTCTGATATAATGTACAAATATTCTTGTCCCAGATGTAGTCTGGGAACTTACGTGGGTTCTTCTCAGAGGATGATGAGGGTTCGCATAGACTGCCACAAGGGAGTTAGTTTCCGTACTGGATGTTCACTATCAAATCCCGAACAGTCCAGTATACGTGAACATAGAAAAAAATGTAAAGTTCCCATTAAACATGATGATTTCATTATTGTGGGTCAAAACTCCAGCCCAAATGAATTATTGATCCTCGAGAGTCTCTTCATCAAACAACATTTTCCGCAGTTGAACCCTAGTCCACCTCCACGCCCTTGTACTGTACATTTCTTAACCTGCTGTTTTTGTATACATTCTTTTAGTTTTTTTATCTCTTGCCATGGTAAGTCGATTCCCAGTGCTCCTCAAATATTTCTTTAATTTGTATCTTTTTGTATGTTTATCTGAACTTTTAATCAACATATGTGCTTTTAATTTCTTGTGTAATTTTGTCAGTCTTGAGTGTACTTTTACGTATGTGTGAAGTTTTGGCTTTCATTTTAATTAGTTTATAAACGATTTCTTAGACAACTTGCAATTTCATATAATTTTTATTGGTCGTTATTTATTGTACAGAACCTGAGGATGCATTCAGGGTTTGTTCCTGCTCCCGCTCCCGCTCCCTGTATATTTTATTACCTAGGCTGATTCATGCCTTCTCCGTTCACACACGCGCGCACACACACACACACACACATATATATATATACATATATATATATATATATATATATATATATATATATATGCAAGAAAGGTCATGCACAAATAATGGCAACAATCATTTACAGAATAAAAAATCAAATTCTTTTTTCCTTTGAAACGCAGGAATGTTACGAGACGGACATGATGTCCTATGAAATAACCTTAGGTTTAAAGGATCAGTTCAAAGATTATTCATAGATTTTTAACAGTTCTTTAAAAAATTCAGGCGGACTTATTTATTCCTCATCAGTCACCCGTTTCGCTAATTGTAACAGACAGTACGAGATTTTTCAGAATGAATATTAGAAAGTGTAATTTAGGGAAACAAACCTAATTATCTCAAGTACCACTGTATAAATAAAAAAAAAAAAATACAGAAAACCGACAGGTATGAGCTTTTCAGGGCACTCCCGAGAGCAAGGAAGTTTTAATCATCCGGGACTTCCTAAATGGAATCATACTTTAAATACCTCCGCTGTTGTTGGAAGTTTCACGTCCAAACTTGACTGTAAAACGTCGCCTGGGACGCGGGAATGAAGCCACAAATTGAGGAATTATTTAGGAGAAAAGGAACGTCACAGGGGAAAATGTAGCATACTGCCAACAAGTATCCCTCCCCCAGCCACCAACCTGTATCCCTTCCCAAGCTCCCAACCTGTTCCCCCACCCCCATCCCGCCTCCTTCCACCAGCAACAAAACCAATCTCTTCCCTAGCCACCCAAAAGCACCACTCTCACCCATCCACCTACCCGCTCATTCCTCCACATCCCCCATCCACCCAAGTGGTCCTTCCCCCCTCAACAAAACCGGTTTTCCTCGCCATCCAGCCACCCGACAGGTACACCTCTCCCCGCCCCCTCCCCCCGTCACATTTACACCAATTTGGATAGGCACATCCTTACACTTTCCACGAAGAAATCGGGTACTCATTTAGGCCCATCCAAGATCGGTCTCACATAAAACTAAAAATAAACACAGGTTCAAGAGTCTTCCAGAAAAACATGACAATTGGGGCCTCAAAAAATATGAAATACGGACTCATTTCCACCTTCTGAGTTTCACAGTGGTGAATGGATTTATTGCCTCGTAATGAGTTTCATGTATAGGATAGATTTATAGGAAAAAATCGAAAAGTTAAAGTTTCTTTGCCACAAAAATAAAACCCGGTGTCATAATAAGAGATCATCCATAAAATGCAGAAAAGAATGAAGGATTCTATTCATATTAACCAATAAACAACTGACGTTTCACCATTATCCCCCATAGTCTATTAAATTATCGTTTGGATGTGTTTCTGAAAACCCTACTCGTAAGACCCTTCTGAAAAATTGGGGAAATAATCAGACACACATATACGTGCACGCATACATAAACAATCATGCATACAAACTTGCGTTTGCGTGTGAAAGAAGAATCCACAATTTTGTCTAATCAGGTGGCTTTCGCTACTCTTGAAGAAGCCCTCGTCTGTCAAGACTGTGGACCAACTTAGCTGAAGATGCTACCTTGGTAGACGACGGCTTTCGGAAGTTTGGCAAAATCCTCCCCACTGGACACAATTGTGTATATACATATACACACACACAAACACACACACACACACACACACACACACATATATATATATATATATATATATATATATATATATATATATATATATATATATATATATATATAAATTTCTCACATGCACCATGGCATTTTTATATTCACAAATATAAAGCCACAAATACCTCTTCGAAATAGCTTACACCCAGGGATTTGGATATTAAAAAGACATTTGTGGCTTAATATTGTGAGTTACACACACACACACACACACTATATATATATATATATATATATATATATATATATATATGTGTGTGTGTATGTGTGTGTGTGTGTAATATACACATATATATAAAATATATGTATTATAGTTACACATATATACGTATAATATATATTGACATATATATACACATAATACACACACACACACACACACACACACACACACACATATATATATATATATATATATATATATATATATATATATAATGTATGTATAATTATATATTAAGATTTAAGCTGACTAATTGCTGGCCTGCGAAAAGGTGTGTCCAGTGCAGGTGGATTTTATGTTGATGTTGGTATTTTCCGCGGTTAGATATAGCGGGTATCTGACGCGCTCTTTTTATGACTCCCGATCATGGCCAAGATGCATGGGGATGACGTGACAGACTGATGGAAGCTTTGTGATATCTGTGGATTCAGAAGGCGAGTCCTTTGAACACTGAACCCGACAGTGACGTCACGCTTCAAGGGTGGGGTTATTAAGTGAGTGTGTGCATACGTGAGCTCTCTAATGTGCATATAATATAGAGGAACCATACAATGGGTATTCACTTAGATTTGCGGCTGGTGTGATCGCTCATTTGAGCTGTGTCAGTGAATAAGAACAGCCGCTGTGGGGAACGGTTTCCATGGCCATAGAATGTAAGATGGCTCATTACCACATATCTTTTCAGACATTACGTGAAATACCCATTTTTTGTTTCATTGATACCCCTCTGTTCTTTATTATGCATTTTTCCGTTTTAGATGTTTATTTCTTTATACACCATTCCAGGTTTTAATATAAGAAGTGTTTCTTTTAACAGGAATTCTGGTTCAGTCCTGTGAGGACGAATATATTGGAAGTGGTGTTCTTTTAACATACTATATGACATTTATTTTGGTCTAGAGTAATCATGACCTCTTTATTTTGTTTATTGACCAGGTGTTAGTCACTAGTAGCCTATTGGTTGGTCTAGAATCATTAATTCGATTGACTGTGAGTCTGAGTTTCTCTATTATGACTTCCATTTTTATGGGGTGTGAGACACTCATTTCATGACCGTAGCTTTTGCTGAAATACTTTCGTTAAATCTGCAAAATAAAGTCTAGTTTAGTATCTCAGCGTTTTAAGACATAAGATGCTTTGTCTGATAGACAGAGAGAGTGAAAACAGATGAGAGAAAGAAAGTACAGACAATGCTGGCCATTGCTACCGGAGAATCTTAGAGACATAAGATGATATGACATTGTTCTTAAAACAGATGTAGAAAAGAGATTATGACCCATATCTGACCTTGTTTCTAGGGCATAATATATATATAAAATTTCTGACTCTCATCAGGATCGAACAGGTCTTTCCAATTGAAAGGCAAAGGGCGCTGCCCACTAGAGACCTTGCCTTTCAAACTGAAAGACCTTCGATCCTGATTTGAGCCGAAATTATTTCTGTTCCACACGTGATTGTGTGATTATTTCATATATATATATATATATATATATATATATATATATATATATATATATATATATATATATATATATATATATATATATATATACATATACACATATGCGTGCTTTTGTGTGTATGTGCTCACACACGCTTGTGCTTTTGATATCTAAGTATGAAATTATCATAAGGCATTTCAAACGGATACTGGACTGGATATCTTGCTAGAGAGACTCAAGTGAGCAAAACAAAACAAAAAATTCTACAGTAATTTTTAGGAGAGTAAATTACCAATGTCTAGACGTATTAATTCTGACTGATGTTTAGTGCATCTCCTGAATAAATGCAGAAGAGAAACGACAAAATGCATCAGGTTTCCAAAGGAATAAAAAAAAAAATAGAAAAAGCATTTAGTTAACATCAATAAAGTTACGTAAAGGTTAACGTTCAATATGTTTATCTACCATGGCAAAAAAAAAAAAAAAAACGTTACCGGTATCAGTTTGTTCACCTGCCTACCTGTTTCCGTGTCTCCGTCGTGTCAACTTTAACACAAATATTCTGCCTTCCTAATGAAGCTCTTTGTTCAAAAGAGGGATTGTTTGCTTTGTAAATATTTCTGTTCTAGTCTGTTTGCTTTTAATTTTGGAATCTTTCCACATCTCCAGTGTAGTATGATTTTGTAAGACTCTCTCTCTTTCTCTCTCTTTTCAATAATCTGCAAAGCGCGGGGCAATTGATGTAATTGGATAATATTATAACAGGGATAAATTGCAGCAGTGAGTTTGAATAACGGTTGATGTGTAACATAATGCTATAATATTCACAATGGTGTTATCCACCAATAATAGCTTTAATGATGGTATGAATATATTCGTGAGAAGACTAACTTCTTTTTATAAAGATATTGTTGTAAGGTCTCTTTGCAAATTACAAGAAAAATAAAGGAACCATGAATCATTCCTATATTCTTTTACAATGAGCTTAAAGTGTTTCGACGGATGAAAAAGCCATCGATTTTTTATTATTATTTTTACATTGAAAAAGTATAAAATTTTCGTCTCCATTTAATTTACCGACGTTAAAATAATTCCTACGCTAATTCACGAGACGCGGCGCATCACTTCGCAATTAATTAATGATTTAGATTTGGTATACTCCAAAGCATGCCACCCTTTATGAAAGACTTGAAATGTAATTAATAACTAGGGCATCTGATGAAACATCCATTTTCTCTCTCTGTTTGATTCGTATACTAATTCCTAGTGGGATTCTCATTAGAAGGAAATCTCCCTTTCCATATTATCTTGCATTTCTCTGTAAAGTGGGAATGTGTATTAAATTAAATGATTCGTTTTATGTTTTGTAATAAAATGAATGTAAGAAATATTACGTGGACTAATTATACTCGAAACTAACGTACAGATATGCAATAAATATAATTGTATGTATATATGAATACGCATTCACATAATAGTTATATCCCACTTACTTTCAATATCAACATATATCATATATGGGGCTCACGATGATGCTTCAGAGTTGTTCAGCAGGTATAAAACTAAAACTGTTATCTGTATTTGAATAAAATTAAATTTCCATTACTTATCGCAAGTCCTTTCCCTCCAGAAGATTGTAGGTATCATAACTAGTCTTATTCGGCTTTTGGGAAAATTTTAGGAAGATTCATCGACTTGCTTTCCCTTGCTTCAGGTATCATTTCGAACGTTGCTCGCTGAAGCTGGGAGTCGGGATCCTCCTTCGTACCACCCTCAGCACTATCACTTCTCACATTTGCACTGTAAGAATCAGCAGCTTCATCTTCTGGGTGTACTTGATCACTTCCCGGAGGAGTCATGGTTTTACCTATGTACTTAGTAATAACAAAGGTAAAGCCTGAATTTGTGGTTTTTAAACCATAGCAGATTAACTAACAAATAAAGCAAAAAAAAAAAAAATTATTTTCTCGCCCTATCCTCGCATCCCTAAGGTTGGGAACCACTGGTTTAGAGAACGAAGGAACAAAAGAAGAAAGAAAAATGGTAAAAATGAAAAAGACGAACAAGAAGAAAATGCCAAGGAGGCATATCTGATAAGGCATAAAAGCAGTTTTACGGTTAAGTAAATCCTTCGGCAAAGTCCCCATCAATGCGGATAATCTTCTTTGAGGGTTTCTGATAAGGAACGAAAACAAAAAATTTATTTTTGCTGAAGATAAAATGCTCACTTTTTTTCGACTGAACTTTACTGCTCTTTGTCAAGGTAAAACTATAGTGACTTCTACAATACAGATAAAAAGAGAAGCCACTATAAAGGAATGTCAAAATCTTTCTTCCTTTGAGTGCTTTTAAATGCTTGAAATACTAGAGTAAAAAAAAAAAACTTTTCCTTTTGTTCTATTGCATTATTGTTTTAACCCGAACTGCATTTACTCCGTTTTCTATTCCAATGCATTTTCTAAATGTTCAAATATCTAGTCAAGAATTCATGCATTAATAAAACTGCAATTTATCACGAATGAAACAAGAGTGGTGAAAGCGTCTTTGAGTGGAAAAAGATAAAATTGATTATTTATGTGAACTGCATGAAAAGTGGATGGAGTATTTAAAAAGGCGAACCCTTTTCTGAAGTGAAATCCAAAACCTAACAGAAGCAGCTTAGTGCAACGATGCAACTGCTAATGTTTCATACCAAGATCCACAGAACATGAAAGTGAACCATTTCCAATTAATTCATCTCATCAGCTTCAATAATTTTTTTATTCGCGTTCAGCACACACGCTTGACCTCCTATGCATTATATATACATTGCATGACTTCAAGTACGGTGCACATAGATGTATACACCTGACGTTTCACACTTCAGGCGTGTATGACTACAGTGTTTTAGGAAAAGGAGAAAGAGACGCTTTTACATTAAATCCTATATTACCTCTTAAGTTTTGATGTTTCATTCTTGTTCGTTCTTCCTTGATACCACATACTTTCAATTTAAACGACGATAAATTTTTTCAATTGTATTTACACTTACAGCTGTTACTTGTGGACTCTTTTGCACATACGAGTACACATACAGTATATATTAATATGTATATATACATATTATATATATACACATATATATATGATATATTTGTGTGTATGTCTGTGTATGCAACACAGAGCGCCTGCGTACACACATGCATATATATAGGTATATTTATGCATATATCTATATGCATATATATGTATATATATGTATAATATATATATATGAATATACATTACATATATACTGTACTATATAATATATATATATATATATATATATATATATATATATATATATATATATATATATATATATATATATATATACACACTCACTCACACACATTAGATTGCGGTCATGTGAAAACTGGTGTGTGTTACGTGAATGGTTTTTCCTGTACATCCCTCCTAGTTCTAGAAAAATTAATCACTGTTGCTTTACACTAGAAGGGGATTTGGGGGACAAATCCGTGAGCATTTTGAGTAATAACAACAATGGATAAAAGTTCCTTTTCTATGGGAATTAACGTAGCGTGTCGTATATGAATTGTTTGCAAGCTCACATGATCGTTTATACTTTGAAAAGAATTTTATATATATATATAATATATATATAATATATATATATATATATATATATATATTATATATATATATATATATATATATATATATATATATATATAAAACACTACTGAATACAGATACTTATGGCTACAACAAGACGTGGAAATATGTAGTATATATGCACATACATATATAGAATATATATATGCGTATGTGTGTATGTACGTATGTATATATGCATTTATGTACTTATGTATGCGTTCTGAATACAGATCCTCACATCTACGCTGACTTCAAACTGAAGTGACGCTCATCCAATCGAAATATCAATTTGCAATCTAATCCCAATATGAGATCAGGGATCTTGCTTTTGTATATCAGAAACACAATTGGTCTTGCAAAAGGCATTAACCACGGAATCAATTTGCCGCAAAGTGCAGTACCATGAAATCTAATTCTCCTGTTTTTACTGTCTGAGCTCATTATACAACAGTTTCAATAAATTGCTTATATTTGCGTCTGAATAAACCTAACGCATTTTCTATCATCTGCTTAACTGCAATATCAGAAATTTCTTGACAAAGGACGTAACATAAATATAATTAAGATTTTCTTTTACAGTGAAGTTTCTTTTAGCTACTTCATGGGAGCTTAAAGTTCTATCTCGGGGACTTCACCAGTTTTCGGGAACAAGATACAGTTATGTATCGGGTAAATCCTGGATTGCGAGTAGGATTAATCCTTGAGCCTTTCGTAATCGTGCTAAAGAACGGGATTAAACAGGATAAAAACAGTCTATGTTAAAACTGGGGGACGGAGCGGGAGAGCAAATTAAGAGTATGGTTACTGTTGAAATACCAAGTTTAGTAGTAGAAATGTAATACAAGTTTAGGCCAAAGGCCAAGCGCTGGGACCTATGAGGTTGTTCAGCACTGAAGGGGAAATTGACAGTAAGAAGGTTTGAAAGGTGTAACAGGAGGAAAGCCTCGCAGCTGCACTATGGAACAATTATTAGAGAGGGTGGAAAGTCAGATGGAAGAAAGAGAATATGAACGGAGGTGCAGTTAAAGGAATGAAAGAGGTTGCAGCTAGGGCCCGAAGGGACACTGCAAAGAACCTTAAGTAATGCCTACAGTGCACCACGTGAGGTGCACAGACGGCAATATCCCCTGCGGGGCATATTGTACTTGTGTGTATTTTTATAAGAGCTTCTGAGCTTAGGCCAGTCTTAACAATTCGACCTTTGAAGTTTATCTTGAAGGATGCCTTGCCCCTATCAGCAGTAGACTTGAAACCAACCTACACTGTTAAATAGGGCAGATACTTCACAGGCTCTCTTTCTTTCTTTCTTTCATTTAGAATTTATTTCCTGTTACGATAAGCCAGATAAAAACATCTAAAATGTAAGTTTCAGAAGTCAAATTACCCATCAACGATTACATGGAAGAAAGGTAAATAAACTTTTCTATTAATCCTTTTTTAGACTCATTACTCGTCGCATTTTTGCCATATCAGTGATGTAACCAGGGATTTGTCTCGTTTTATTTCATTGGTTCTTTTACCTTTCAAAACAAGGAAAAATAAAAGAGAAATGCAACAGAGAATCTTCCACATTGACTGGTGTCCACATACCCGCCCTCAACAGCCTCTTAGGAAAACTTCAGAATAATCTGGAAGGAAAATTTCGTTACGACGAGAAAGCTTTTATGCGAACAAGCCACTTCGCCCTAATGAGTTTCTTGCTTAAGCTCTTCAGTAACAAGATTCCTCGAAGCATAATTCAAGGTAAAAGGGATACCACACTCAAAGCAATAATTCACAATTTATAGATGGAAGGCATTCGCCAACATTGGAGGTGACTCTTGATGCAATTTGTACGTCAATTCTATGGGATGATGGATATCAGATTCATATTATTTGCACTTTATTTCTAAGCTTTATTTCTGAATATCCAGACAGAAAGTTGTACACCGTTATTGTACCAAAATTGCATGGAAAAGAAGTTACAATTGGAAAGAGAAACACAGAAACTTGTGCAACTTTTTGTGCCAAAACTACTGGGAAAAGAAATTGCCAATGAAAAGGCATATACAGAAATTTGTGAAATGTTTCTGTACCAAAACCACAGGGAAAAGAAATTGCAACTGAAAAGACACAGACAGGAAGTTGTGCAACTATTTTGTACCAACTTGCACGAAAAGAAATTACAACAAAAATGGGATATACAGAAAGTGGTGCAACGTTTTGTACGAAAACCGCGGAGAAAAGAAGTTGCAATTGAAAAGGGATACACAGAAACTTGTGCAACGTTTTATATTCCAAAATTACAGTGAAAAGAAACTTCAATTGGAGAGGGATGGAAAGAGCAAAGTATGCATGAAACGAAGTGCATGACGAATCAGCCATCAAAATCATCTGAAAACCTCAGCCCCTTCCTTTCCTTATATCTTTCCAGGGATTAAAATCTTTTGCTGATCTGTTTTACTCCCAACTTGCAATAAAGACAATTTTCATAGACTCGAACGATTTTTCTTGGACGTCGTCTGTGATCAAAACTTAGGAAACGACGAAACAAGAAAATCCTTTAAGGCCAGAGGGAAGTTTTTCGAGATGATTAGAGAGAGAATTTTCCTTGCGATGCACTTCCTCAAAGAATGAAACTCTCTCGCGCATAATAATACTGTGTCCCGATCACTCTTTTCTGACATAGCGTTTATAAATTTTCATCCATTTGTAAGTGCAAAGATTGGTTGTAGCTTTCACTTAGAATTCTAACAAACTCACTGAAATACATTTTTTTATGGAAAGACACATGAGACACAAAAGCACTTTTTCCCAAAGGGTTTACAAGATCAATGAATCATACCATTGTCATATTTATACATGAAAACAGAGAATTCTTTGGAATATTACTATAATTATGAAAGAAAAATAAGTAGGATTTCCTCCCACTATGAATTACCGAGTCATAAATCATACATAGAGATAATGACCCCAAGTGTGTGACAGAGAAATTAGGAAACGAGTTCTTGTAGTTATGCGACAAAATCACGCAACTACCCTTTGTAAGTGACCCTTCATTGTAGAGTGGATTCAATACTTAATAAAAATCCTCTAATTTACAGATTTTTTTTCCAGTGGAAGCACTACTTGATGATCAGTACCACGTTTTCATTTCGGAAGACAAAATGATATTATTCTGTTTATTAGTTTTAATATTTCACATAAAATAACTGTTCATAAATTTGTTACCCCATCATACTTGTATTCTGCTTATGGTGTGTTATTCTGCTTATGGTGTGTTGCATTAATCAATAGCATTTCAACCTACTTTCTCTAAAATACCTCATATCTATTTCATCATAAATTTCCCTCTCAGAGAAACATTGAAGTCCCTGACCTTTGCGCTGTAACGCCAGAAAAATCTCCTCGATCAGGTTCAACCAGATGTTACCTAAGAGAGAAGATAAGACCATGGAAAAACAAAGGAAGATCTCCGTCTCTGTCTCAATACGGTAACGTAAATTATTTAAAATTACTTTTCTCACTTTCTTCCTGCAGCTAAGGGAACTTCATTTGACAGGTCAGTATCAAATGCTTTCAATGGTTAATTCTACTCTGGATAGTGGCTTTGTAACGAAGGTGATTCTAATACTGAAAGCGTTTCGATATTGTTCTTGAAGAACATAAGAGGAAGAAAGGCTTTAGTAAATGGAATGGAATGGAGATATAATATATATATATATATATATATATATATATATATATATATATATATATATATATTATATTATAGAGAGAGAGAGAGAGAGAGAGAGAGAGAGAGAGAGAGAGATCTTTGCTATCTCGATTTTATTCTGGATATCAACCCAAAAGAAGGGGAGAAAAATGTAAGCGCATTTATCCACTCACAAAGAATATCAAGACTATAATATTGCAATTTATAATCTATCATTAAAGAAATAACGAAAGGAAAAAATGAGAATAAAATTCATACGCAAAAGTTGATGGTCCCTCTGCAGTTGTATAAAAATGAAATAACGTACATAAGACACACACACACACACACACACTCTCTCTCTCTCTCTGTAATCTAGGCATTCATCACCTAGGTTATTAACCTTCCCATAATTCATAAAAAGTCTCCAACGCAAAGTGTATTTGTCGTACCTCCGGAAAGTCAGTTCCGGCCTCTCGAGAGGGTGTCATTACTCCGACATAAATAAACCTGACTTATAACTGTTCATTTAATTTTCTTCGCCGGAAATGTGACGACTTCTCGCTTCAGCCGACTCCCCCGAGAGCTGCAGGTCATAACTTCGCTTATGACGTTGTTGCGTGTGCAAGGTCGATTGACTTTTATTTTCTAGCGTTGCGTTTTTACTTGTCAGGTTTTTTCAACTGTTGCTTTGCTTTGTATTTATTTTAGAGGAAAGAGGGGCAGCTGGGATTATACAAAAAAAAAAATTACGAAAAAATGTAGGATGAAAACTTATGCAAAAAATGTACGATTTAAAACTGAAGTCGATAAAAAAAGAGCATTTAAATTTACGATGAAGTTCAACGGAAAAACAACTGACCATATGATGTTTCTACAAAGGATGACCTATCAAGAAGGCAAGGTACCGAGCCTCTCTCTCTCTCTCTCTATCTGTCTATCGCTCTCTCTCTCTCTCTCTCTCTCTCTCTCTCTCTCTCTCTCTCCATTGCCCATTTCCTTGCTATCTTTCCTTTTGATATCTGAGATCAAACAAGGGACGACGGCTGTGTATGCAGACACTCGGTTGTATCTGGAGCGAAAGGTTATGCAAATCACACTGCAATACTCCAGAGATTATGCAGCATCATTATCCTCGCTTTCGTTTCCGTATGATCACCATCCTGAATGGATTACCCTGTGACAAGAACGAGTCACAAATCTAAGAAAACCCGCTCTAAAGACATCCTACAATCTTAAAAAAACAACGATTTCGAGCCACACTAAGTTTCTCTTCAAGCGAACGTAAAGAACGTAAATGCAGATACGAAATACAAAAAGAGTATCTGCATTTTTGTTTTTACGCTCACCTGAAGGGTAACCTAGTTTGGCTCGAAACTGTTGTGTTTTCAGTGTTATAAAATGTCTTTAGAACGGAGGTTTTTATTTGTAAGTGCTGCCACGTACAGAGTGTAATTCATTCATACAAAGAACCAGTTCTTTCTCTTTGTTTAAACGATGTGTCATCACCGAAAACAAGTGTATTTTTCGCGAGAAATTTCCTTGGGATTTTCATTGATATATCTATTGATGAGCATTAAGGTAATTGGTTGTAAGTATGCAAATTGCGGTGACGTAAACTGAATACAAGGGACGAAAATACAGAGGCTATACAGTAATTTATACGGCAATACAGAGATTTTTTTTTTTAATATTAAAAAACCAGTCTGCATGATAACTACACCTACTCATAAATTACGTGAGGAGAGGAGATACCAACATCGAATGAGTATGAGGGGTGAAGTGAAAACCCCAAGCTTCGCAAATCACAAACCAAACAACGCATGGTTGGGAAAATTAATAATAACACACCCGGTGATCTAAAACCTCCGGCGATCATAGCCGAATTGCAAAGGAGTGAGGGCTGTGAAAGTTAAATATTCAGCCTTGTGAAATCACTGGAACAGAAACTTATTCAAACTATGAATATACAATGGTCGCTTTTTTAGACCTTGCAAGCATTCCCAGAAACGGGGAATTATCATTTCAATTCCGTTTTCATCTTGAGGTTAATCGTCTTTCTATTACTTAATATAAATCAAAGGAAAATGAATAGCTTAAAATGAAAAAAAAAGAAAATTTATTACGAAGGAATTGAAATATACAATTTAGGCCAAAGGCCAAGCACTGGGACCTATGAGGCCATTCAGCGCTGAAAGGGAAACTGAGAGTAAAAAGGTTTTAAACGTATAACAGGAGGAAGACCTCGCAGTTGCACTATGATTATAATTATTGTTAGGAGAGGGTTGAGGAAAGTAAGATGGAAGAAAGATAAGAACGGAGATAAAGTATACGGAATGAATGGGTTTGCTGTAGAGTCCGAAAACCTTGCAAAGAAATGTAATGCCTACAGTGTACGTAGAGAGGTGCACTGATGGCATGACACTATCCCCTTCAGGATTTATTGCGAAGGGGATAAAAATATTTTTGTAAATGACTGTACGTTACGCTTTAATTGACAGTCCACGGATTTCCCTTATATGTTAATGCTGTCAAAGTGTGCATGACCACTCCTTAGTATCATTTTAAATAAACTTCCTTTTTACACGAACGGTACCATAACTTGAGTAATAAAATATATAAAAGAATTTTATTATATTTTTGAGAGCTTTTAGGTTGAAAGGACCAGTCATTATTCCATGGGTAATTTATGACTTCAAATTTTCCAGTTAAAGCAAAAGGTATTCCTTGTTTTCTTTGAGTGAATATGCTGCTTCGAAATCTGAATGACGATCTTTGGATGCTCAGCGATTTTACTTCTGAGAGGAATCTCATGATAAGCGCTGACACATTATTATATACATATATTTTTTTAATACGAATTATCATGATGCTACGAATTCATTTCATCGATCAGTTCTGAAACAAATTAATCCACTGTTCAATCGTCCGGTTTTTGCACAGCAATTTTAAAAATTACACAACGCGTCCCCTGGCAGTCATTGATTTCATTCACATTTGTTTTTAAACGAATAAATTCATTAATTGAGGAGGAGGAGGAGGAGGAGGAGGAGGAGGAGGAGGAGACAGGGGTGGGGAGTGGGAAAAAGGTTAGTATCCTCAAACACGGAATTCCATTTTTTTTCCCTCTCGTTCGAAAACAATAGCTGTGATAAACCAATATTGTCACAGCGCTCATTTTTTTTTCGCAAACACTGTTAAGTGCCAGATCGCTGTTATACATTTTAAGAGCCAATGAAATTCGGACATATTCTCCTCTTTCAATAATAAAAAACAGTAAAAAATTTACTGAAGGTTAAACGGAGCCGTTTTTTTTGTATTCGGTACATACATTCAGTAAACAGAATTTCCCTTTACTATAGCGTCATGTAAAAATATTTTTCATTTATAATCCGTGAGAGATCCGAGGCATTTGAAATTTCATTGGGTGAGGGAGACAAGTTATGTCAATTAGAATTCAAAAACAGAGGAATACAATGCATTCATTCTCCGTACAAAAGCGAACTAAGCTGCTGGGATCTGAACTATACTATATATATATATATATATATATATATATATATATATATATATATATATATATATATATATATATATATATATAGATATATAGTATGTATATGATATACATACACACACACACACATATATATATATATATACATATATACGAGTATATACTGTATACTGTTGTCTATATGTGGCGATATAATGTGCTCTTTAGATCATGTGAATTACTGAAGTTTAAAAACAATGGTATGAGACAGTTTTTGCCTAAATAGGCTCCACATTATAAGAAAATACGTAAATACTGATCAGCCAATCTCATCAACGGCTGTGACATAAAACAACTACAATTATGATCGCTGAGCGCGTTTGATTGAATAGCATGTGCACATAAAGATACAGCAAGTATCGATATAAACAAGTTATACAATCTTAAACTAATTTAATAATAACAATAATTTCAGCATATATTTTTGCGTGAGCGTTAACGCACTCTAAACATTAGTAACGCTTACGTGATCCACACTCCCTACATGAACACCACAATGCAGTATATACATACATGCATATATATATATATATATATATATATATATATATATATATATATATATATATATAATATATATAATGGTAGGACTAGGCAACACCAAACATTTTACCACAAACAAAAAGAGTGCTCCATATATTACTAAATTGGTATGAACAAAAAATTTTTATATAACTGGGCCGATGAAGACGCAGTTGCCCAATGTCTGTAAGTATATATTTTTAACTCGAAGACGTGGCAGAAAGGAACGTATATTCACTGAAGTACAAAGCAGTACCATAGGTCTACGTTATGGAAAGGCAAATGCTTATTGGTACCATGTGGTAATGTTTCCAGTCACATGTTAAACCTAGGTCTAGTTCAACCTTCTAGTCAGGATGGTTCTGTTAAAACTACAAAAATACGGCTAATATTTTCCTAAACATCTTCAGCATTTCCAGTACTTTCTAGGAACACGTAACTCTACAAGAAAACAGAAAGATTGTGTGAACTTACTTTGTACTTCTGAATCCTCTTCACAGAAGCCAATCATTCTCTTGTCTAGGTAGTTACTTTTTCTTTAAGGAAGTGTGCAGCTCCTAATTGTTTTTAATTATACAACATCTTTGGCAAATTCTGAAAAAAACAACGATTACCGTTAGAATAATAATGATGAAATTACGGGAAAAAAACTTTCGAATAATAAAATGATGAAACAGAATTAAAAAATCCGAAAATATAAGGGAAAAAATGAATAAGAGGAAACTGTGCAACATTCAAATAATAACAATGGAAATCAAGTCTATTCCCATTCACTTCTGGTTCATGGGTACAAACAAATACAGTAGGAAGCCTGAATGCATATTCATTAGGATTAACGAATCAGAGTCAAATACAGCTAATTCTCCAGTTTCGTTATTTATATATGGTTATATGTATATGTATATATATATATATATATATATATATATATATATATATATATATATATATATATATATATATATATATATATATATATATATATATAAATATATATATATATACACACAACACACAACATAAATATTCTAGTCTGTGCTAACGGAGGTTAGCCTAACTTATGCTAACGTAAGTTACCGAAACTTCGGCTAACCAAGGTTATCGTGGTTTGGTTTAACTAATCAAATATACGCTCACACACACACACGAATCCACACACACACATATACATGAGCCGTTTGCTATATATGAGATATACACATATACAATGCACACATATTTTTATATGTGTGTGTGTATCTCAGCCTAGGCAAACGGCACACTCATATGGATTCGGCAGAGCTATGTTTTTGATTAGATTAAGCCGTACAACGATAACCTAGCTTAGCCTAGGTTATGAAAACTTACGTTAACCTAAGCTAGGCCAACCTACGTCGGCTCAGACAAGGCTAATTTAGGTCATCTTAAGCTATGCTTACGTAGATAGGCCTAAGTTACATTGCCTTAGGCAGCGTTCACAGTACTAAAAGCAGTTTTTTTGTGCTTGTAAGTACTGTCTACAATGTTATGTTCTTAAATATGGTAGGTTATTTATATGATTTTCCAGTATTGTTCAAGCTGACCAGCTAGGTCTACTGATTAACGCAAACGTATGAAGCAGTGCTTTGAATAGGCCTAGACCTACTCATCTCTAACCTTTCTAATGAGCGTTATGGATTGGTCTTGCAATAAATAGTTTCATCTCTGCATTATCTTAAACTTTTCCTATAATCTCCCTGCATCAAAGGTTATTGCTACAAATTAATCATACAATTAATAATCTTCTTAATCAGGTTCAAAAATATCAAAATACAACCGCCATTGACAGTGACTCTTCTCGTCACTCAGATTACAAATGGCAACACGCCTTCGGTTGCTTTACAGTGTATAAAACGTAAAGCATCCACTTATTTGAAGCCATTCAAAGTTTTATAAAATGTAGCAAGCATGTATTGAAATTGAATAAGAGAATAACCAGGAAGGGGGCACTCATCCGATGAATTCTCCTATGATCACGGACGGCATTGGCTACCTTTTGCATGGGCTTCTAATTATTTTCCAAACCGTAGTAAACACACCTGGACACCACCCATTCTTTTTCTTATTAATGTCCACTGATGAACAATATACCATTTCATGCTTGTAAAACGACGCATACTAAATATAACGTTATTTATAAACCTCGGAGATTAAAGACAGCACGTTTACCTGGTTCGATGTTCAGGCGGCAACTGACAGAAGTGTTCGACAGAGACCAATTCTACCAACGCGCATTGCCAACCCCTAGGACGATGTTATCCTTAGTCCTTTCATATACATACATACATATATATATATATATATATATATATATATATATATATATATATATATATATACATATATATATATGTATATGTATATGTGTGTGTGTGTGTGTGTGTGTGTGTGTGTGTGTAATTTGCAAATATGGTAAATAGATAGTATCTTTGGGTATTTACATGTGGTTGGCAATCGTAGTTTGCTCCAAAAGTACTGTACATGATCTCAATTAGAACCTGCCGAATTATGGCCTGCGGGTTACCATACTAAGAGCTATGATGGTTTAGCATAACCTTAAGCAGAGTTCACATGATCATTCTTGAATGTCATTCACAGGATGTCAGTATTTGAAGACTTTCATTCCTGAGAACACAAGATTATTGTGGAATGTCATTCCTATCATCTGTTGCATAGAGCGTCAATAACATGAGTGGCGATCTTCCTGCTGAGTGTGTGACCTCGGACGGCCATACTGAAAGATCTCGGTTCAGCTCATAGTACTTTACTGTACAGACGAAGCACTAAGGCAAATTTGCTTTTTTTTCTTGTTTGATTATTATAAGAATATGTTATTTTTTACAGGCAAATTAACCATCACAGTAAAACATTGCGAAATATTTCTATTCTGAGGTTTATTGTAGTTGAAGTACAGAATTTTGCATTCTAACGCATAATCTAAAATTATTATTATACATACATATATTATTATTATTATTATTATTATTATTATATTACTTGACCCACCGCAGAGAAACTATCTTACAAAACAGCACTCCAACCATTGTGAAAAGGCCTAAGCATCTACTTGATGTGCTAGTTCAGTATAAATGGTCTGTAAATACAGATCTTTCTTTACATAAAGTCACCAAACACTAAACTAAACAGTAATGTACAATCATTAAACACTAACACTCACACACTTACTATACACTCACTCTTACTAAACATTCACACTCACTAAACACTCACACTCCAATAACAATAAACACTCAATAACACTCAACACTCCTGAGCACTCACTATACACTAAACGCTCACTAAACACTCATAATACACTGGACACTCACTAAATATTAACTAAATGCTCACTATACCGTAAAAACTCACTAAAACATCACTAAGCACTAACTATATAGTCATTTAATCCCAAACATTCATTAAACACTAAACACTCACTAAATCCTAAACATTCACCATACACTAAACATTCACTAAGCACTCATACAATAAACACACTTACTAAATATTCACTAAAGCAATCATTCAACACTAAGCACTCACTAAAACCCTAAACATTCCCTAAGTACTCAGTATCACTGTACCCTAAACACTCACTAAACCCCTAAACACTCATTAAACACTAAACAGTCACTGAAAATTCACTAATCACTCATTAAACACTCAATAAACACTTACAAACTAAACATTCGCTAAACACTAACATTCACAAACATTCATTAAACCCTAAACACCTCACTAAACATTCACTGAATACTTACACACTAAACATTCACTAAACCCTAAAACACTCATTAAACATCCACTAAAATACTTACTCACTAAACATTCACTAAACATTAAACACTCACTAAACGTTAACTAAACCCCACTCATTCAACAAACATTCAAAAAACACTTCACCTACATAAACATTCATCAAACACATACTTACTAAACCTTTCAAGAAACACTTACTCATTAAGCATTCAGGATAAAAAAATGTAGTATCGTATACAAATAGCATATCCAGAATTTACCCTCTATGGATGGTTGTTTTGCATGCCAACTTGGGATAAACAAGAAAGTAGTGGCGCCATAAACTGGTATTTTCTTTGAAAACAAGTCGTAACCACAAACGATGGATGAAAGGCTTTTTATCTTTATATGCAGCAATGAACTAAGAGGGTAAATATTTACCATCTATGGTTTTAATCAATGGGCGTTTCTCCAGGGAGATTGAAGAATTCTGGGCGGAATGATTTCAAAGACAGAGATTTCTCCAGACTTGCAACCCTAAATGGCCCGAAATTTTCAACATTGAGTGACGACCTAGGCAATTGCTCACTGGAAATACTCAAGAAACCTGGAATTTTCGAGAATATATTCGTCAGTACAAAAGCGCCAATGCATTTGTCAAAAACAGTTTAATACCTGCAAAAACCATACTGCTCTAATACCTGATACAGGACCACACTGCGGAAATCGATCATGTTTTGCGGCAAGTGAACCCTTCTGTGCAGCATTATCGAAGACTGCATGATGAAATAAAACATGTTGGAGATTGAGTACTAGTAACAAAATGTTTATAGATTTGTAAAGATATTTTTTTTTTGTAAAAGTAATGTGCAGGTTTTTCATATTAAATATAACTTGCCTGACATTTTTAGAATTTTTGAAGTGTTTAATTAACTCATGTGGTATAATTATGAACCAATAAATATTACTCCTGCATTATGAGCGATCACGCGCAAATATAGAGCTTTAAAGCAGATGAATCAAAGATAGTTGATTTCATGCAGTGTGTAGTAAGTTCAGAAACCCGAATTTAAGTCAATCGCTTTTTATTCGATTATTTTATGCTCAAAACTGCAGCATTCTTGTCCAAAATACGATGTTGAATTTCACTTTGTTGGTATGTCTGGATTGTAGGAACTGCCAACCTATATTTAGCTTTTAAAGCAGATGAATTAAAAGTAGTCTGGTATTTCACGTAGTCTGAAGTAAGTTCAGAAACCCGAATTTAAGTAAATCACTTTTGATTCGATCATTTTATGCTCAGAACTACAATGTTTTTGTCCAAAATACGATGTTGCTTTTCATTTTGTTGGTAAACCTGGGTCTTCATATCATCTATGAGGGACAGTGACATTTTTGCTATGGGGGAGGACTGTAGGCAAGTTGATTTTTATCGTGTTCTCTTACGTCGAATTTTGGGCTATTTTTCCGTTACATGAAATACTCATTTCCAACTGACGTCGAATCCCTCACCATCATTTGAAATGATGAGAAAGATAGAACAAGAATAACTAAATAGTTCCCCTCACCCATCTTTAGAAAATGCGTTGTCCACTTGCGCTGATTTTCTAAGGTGGCCAACAGATATGTTAAAGACTTGATTATAGTAAAAAAAAAAACTCTAAATTGTTCTGTGGGGAAAGGACCGCGTGGCCGTCTTAGAATACACGTAAAATTGAAAACACAATTAAAGTACGATTTCATTACGTGATCATTTTGATACTATTTAATAACATAATTAGTGGAAAATTCCTATTGATTGTTTTTTAGTAAAGAAGAGTGAAAACGAACTCAAAATGAAACGAAATATTTAGCCTTTTAACACATGAAAACTCCCTATAATCACATGACCATTGCAGTTTACTTTCATATATATAAAGCTGAATCAAGACTATAAACAATGACTATATTTGTACCCATTTCATTAACCTACAACATAAAGTTGTAAAAACGAAATGCAATCATTTTACTTCATGAGTAAATTCTCAGAGGGTTATCATAATGAACAATATATAACCGTCAAAATAACAAGGTCAAATGATACTATATTAATTTGATATTTGTAACTTAATATTCGTGAGCATAAAAAAAATCGCATATTTCCAGCTTACTACTCAGTTATCAAGTTCTAAGGACAGAACGGGCATGATTTAGAATATGTAAGACACAATCTGCCATGTACCAGAATCAATAAATTAAGAATTCATACATACAAGAATACATACATACATACATACATACATACATACATACATACACACATACATACATACATAACCAACCATAAAGCGAATCAAACTTTTGAATACATCCATGCTAGAGAAATGAAAGAGGAGTCACTAAAACAAAATTCTAACCAACCCTCTAACACTGACGTAACCATAATCCCAAAGACAATTATTTGGGAGAATATCAAAACATTGATTATTATTATAATTATCCGTAACCTGCCAGTTATTCAACAGTTATTCATCCTTCAACAGTTTTCACTGAGACCTGATGGAAAAACAAAACACCAGTCGAATGAACGTTGAGTTTAACTAATTGAGATCAAGAGATCTGATGCAGATGACATTGATAGAATGAAGAAGGCTGACCGTTAGAAATATTTAATAATAATAATAATAATAATAATAATAATAATAATAATAATAATAATAATAATAATAATAATAATAATAATAATGATAGCACTAAAGTTGCTAAAGAAGCCAGTTAAAAATATCAATGGTTGCAAAAATAGTATAGTATAAAAATATTTAAAGGTAATTATGATGTTCGTTGTATATCAAAGTGATTTTTAGCTTATCAAAATATCAAAGGAAGTTAAAAATATACACACACACACACACACACACTCTCTCTCTCTCTCTCTCTCTCATCTCTCTCTCTCTATCATTTTCTCAATTTTTCTGATAATGGTGTGTGTGTGCAGAATCTACTGGTCATCACTTTTGACTAGACACACACACATATGTAATAGTTATTATCAAACTTCACTATGGTGTTTACTATTATTTTTTTCCTTGTCCGACCATTGTCATTATTTTTCCATTATTCCCGAGACCGGCGTTATTCTAATATACATGTGATGACTGATATTACAAGCATATCCTGCGCGAAGAGGAAGTTAAGAGGGCATTGTACAAAATTATATATACTATATATACATATATATATATATATATATATATATATATATATATGATTATTATCACTTTTGTAATGCGATTCATTTATCTCACCATTGAGAAAAATATAAACGGGGTGTGTAGGACTGAGAGAGATTTTCGAGATTGACGAAGGACTGAGAGAGAGAGAGAGAAGTCACAAAGATATATACTACAAAGAACACCAGTGGAACATACACCATATGTTAGAGGCCAACCCCACTCAGGCAAGGCTCGAGGTAGGAACGCCTTTAAAACCTAGTCAAGTAAAAATCACAATAGGCCTCAGGGACATTTATGCACAGAAATACCCCACCTCAGTTCCAAAGGAAAGTGGATGGAAATGGAAAGGCAATTAACATTGGACCCGATGGATGAAGAGATAATCCTATTTTCATATCTGAACTGCAGCAGCAGATAAACTGTCAAGGAAAAAGGATGAAATTTATACATCCCTGAAACAATATGGAAATAGCCATGAAATCCTGATTCAAGCCTTTCAGTGGAAAAGAATATACATTTTGCCCTTCACAATTGATAGCATGATTGTTTAAATATAAGCTGCAATTTTCCACTGTTCCCCTTGTGCATATCTCACACATTTCTTATAGTTCCATGCTTCTGTGTTGTTCTTTTGAAATAAAAGTTCACCTACTTACATCTTTATAACACACCCTGACCAAGACTGGGAGTTCCTACCAAAGTCAAATATCATTGGTCATTGAAAATGCGACATTAACACCAAAATTATAAGTTATCTATAAATTGTTAACACAATTATTATAGACACCTTCCAACAGAGGCAAGTGTAGAGACGTCTCCCCCATGATATATATATATTAAAGTAATGCTCAAAACAGGATGAATAAGTCAAGTCATATTCAGGAAGGGAAAGTCAGGTGACAATGCCAAAAACATGATGAAAACACTGACTTTTTAACCTTATTGCAGAATAGAATGAACTTTGCGAAGCCAGCTGGTTTTCTACGCCCTATATTTAAACCCACACATTTCCAGGGGGTATGAGTTATTTCCAAACTACTAAAACATTATTCGAAAAGAGCTGGTGGGTGACTGAATATAGAGATGATGAAATAGATATTATACATTAGAAATTGAGATTCCGATAGATTAGGAGGGAAAGGGCAAAAAGACTATGTTACTGTTATTGTTTTGGTTTTCTTTCTATAATAAATGAAACTTCTAGTTTTTCTGACTAACAAAAATTCGATGCTGAAATGATTGATTCAAAATTCATCCTGCCGTCTCAATTCTTCCAGGACAAGAATAATTCATTCATATATGCGTCTATATATATATATCAATAAAAACCAATTTCAAAGTTTCCAGAAAAATGATCGGATATCCACAATTTATCTTCAGGAGACAGGATGACGTTTATTCGAAAACTGATTAAAACAAAGTAAAAGAGTTTACAAATGGGTTGACCAACTGGTTACTCTATCTGACAATATGATGAAAAATTGTCTTGGTATAAGATGCAGTGTCATTCCTTCTCCAGGCGATTTAATATAAGAAAGCATTATGAAATATTTTTTAATAATTATCAAAAATTAAAAGAACTAAGTTCTTCACTTGTGAGACAAGCATGGAAAGGAATCAAGTATTGAGGTTGACAATGGAATGGAGACCAAGAGAGAGAGACGAGACAGAGAGAGAGAGAGAGAGAGAGATTAATTTTGAGAGAGAGAGAGACATCAGTGTTCATTAATCTGTTAAAATGCATACCATTCAAAACTTTTTCCCGTCTTGATATCATTCTTCTTTCCTGGAGCCACGGGATAAATGTCATTCGCGCAATGTCTGTCTTTGGCTATAGCTCAGTGAAGAAACAATATTCAGTCTCCAAATACAAGTTGAATAACCTAATGGAAAATCTTCAGAACATGAATATCATTAATAAAACTGAGTAAAAGAACGTAGAATTTCTTCTTACCATTAACAAAAAAACTAAGAAAATTGAGAGACATGAGACTGAACTAGAGACAAAGAGGAGAGGACCCAAGGCGCCATTGATACCCAGCCAACCCCCATCGAGGAAGAAGACGCTAACGCTCAGTTAAAACCTGGGAGAGGACCAGAAATGAAGTTGAAAGGCTGCTTCCCTGGAGAGATGATGGACCAAGGAGTTTTTCCTGCCAGGCAACTGACAAGGAAAGCTGAAAGGGAAAAGAAAGACTAGAGACAAAACAGACCCATGAACTACAAAAAAAAGCAGGTGAGGGGACCCAGGTGCCATGCAGTCTGTAATTAACCTTATAAGTCCCATTAAAATACAGATTCATCTACTACATCTTTATAATGAAGTGACCTCCTCAGGAGGCTGCTTACCTCAAGTATGCAGGTTTCTATGCCGGGCTATCCAAGCTAGCCTGGTACAGGACCTGAACTACAAAAGAGGTCTCCCCATTAGGGAGTAATGCTCAAACGAATGAATAAGTCGATCACCCTTAAAAAGGAAGGACCCTCCTCAAGAGATCAACTTCCTGGAGGGAATCAGGTTCCTGCCAGGCTGGTTGTTCGCCCGAAATACGCAAACATGTAAGCAGGTTATTTCTAAATTACTAAAACATTATTCAAAAGACTGGGAGGACCTGAACTACAGTTGAGATTCCACACAGGAGTGAGGGACTACTTTTCTTAATTATTATTATTATTATTATTATTATTATTATTATTACATATTATTCAGAAAATTATCCATTCATATGAAACAAGCCATGGCACCCCCTTAAAGGGTAGGACCTCATCAAAGAAGTAATGCTTTGTGGAGGACGATATCTTCTAAATATTCCTGCCAGGTGTGATATACAATAATGCCTGGGGATGACCTGAACTACAAATCTGAGGGGACAATGCCAAGGAATGCAGAACCATCCCTTAGGTTTCTTTCAAATAAATGAAACTTTTGATTATACTTCACTACAAAGGCGATCTTCCCTGGAGGGGAACCAAAATTTATCCTGCCAGGCTGGGGAAGCAGGTCTTCAGGAGGATCTAACGCACAAGTGAGGGGACACAAATTGCAAAGCTTTCCAGAAACAAGATCGAAACCACCCAATTGTCTTCAAACAGGAGGACGTTTATTCGAAAATCTAATTAAAACTAGGTAGGTTTCCTGAACCAGGCAATTGTATCCTTATGTGGGCCTGGATCGAGGGGAGTCTGAATTCCAGCTTTAGGCGAGGTGAGGGGAGACAAGCATGGAAAGGAACTGCAGAGCCAATGGAATGGAGACCACCATCCTTAATGGCACCCTTAAAATTATTTTAAAGGGATCAGGAAATCTTATGAGAGCTGCTTCCTGGAGGAATTTTCCTGCCAGTTCTGGAATGAGAGGCCTGGGAGGACCCTAACGCAAAGGGTGAGGGGACCAACTTCGGCGCCGAGAATATCTGAATCGTCTTCAGAAACCATCCCTGAATTTATTCAGTAAGCTGAGTAAAAGAACACCCTTAAAAGGGAACACCTCTTCAGAAAATAAGGCTGCTTCCCTGGAGAACTGGATGTACGAGTATACAGAAAGTTTCCTGCCAAAACAGTTTTAAATCTTCGGAGTCTTCTTGAAAGTGTATCGAATCCTCTCGGTCTCCAGCTACTGGGGGCGGGAGAGAAGCCTTTCCGCCATGCCCCAACTTAGTAGAACAGCTTTAGTTTCGGTGCAAGCTCCGAAACTCTCGGGGACCCAAAAGGCATCGCTGTATTATCATAGTCAGACGCGGTTCTTCCGAATTAGGACGAAATGGAAACAAGAAGAAAGGATACTACCCGAAACCACGAATAAAGGCCCCAAAGTCGTCCTGGCAATTAGGGAAGGACCTCTTCAGAGGCTGCTTCCTGGAGGGGGCAGGTTTCCTGCCAGGCTGGGAGAGTGGGCCTGGGGAGGACCTGAACTACAAAGGGTGAGGGGACTCCAAGGTGCCCTAGGGAAACCATCCCTTAAGGGCACCTTTTTGAAGAGGAAGGACCTCCTCAGAGGCTACAAGCTTCCTGGAGGGAGGCAGGTTTCCTGCCAGGCTGGGGAAGCAGGCATGGGGAGAACCTGAACCACAAAGAATGAGGGGACCCAAAGAAAACCGTGGGCACCTTAAAAGGGGACCTAAGGCGCCAGCGAGGCAGGATGCCAGGCTGGGAAACCGGCCTGTGGACCTGAACCACAAAGGTAGACCCAAGGCTGGCACCCAAGGCACTTAAAGGGAAATGGACCTCTTCAGAGGCTTCTTCCCTGGAGGGAGCAGGTTTCCTGCCAGGCTGGGGAAGCAGGCCTGGGGAGGACCTGAACTACAAAGGGTGAGGGACCCAAGGCGCCATATGGGAAACCATCCTTAACAGCACCCTTAAAGGAAGACCTCTTCAGAGGCTGCTTCCCTGGAGGGAGGCAGGTTTCCTGCCAGGCTGGGAAGTGCCTGGAGGGACCTGAACCCAAAGGGTGAGGAGACCCAGTGCCATGGGAAACCGGGCCCTCAAGGGCACCCTAAAATGAAAGGACCTCCTCAGAGGCTGCTTCCTGGAGGAGGCAGGTTCCTGCCAGGCTGGGGAAATGGCCTGGGAGGACCTGAACCACAAAGGGGTGAGGACCCAGGTGCCTTAGGGAAAGCCATCCCAACGGCACCCAAAAAGGGAAGGACCTCCTCTGAGGCTGCTTCCTTGGAGTGGGAGGCAGTTTCCTGCCAGGCTGGGGAAGCGTTCTGGGGAGAACCCTGAACCACAAAGGTTAGAAGGACCCAAAGGTGTCCTAGTGAAACTGTCCTTTAAGGGCACCTTTAAAGGAAGGACCTCTTCAGAGGCTGTTTCCTGGAGGAGTGAGGTTTCCTGCCAGGCCTGGGGAAGCAGTCCTGGGGAGGACCTGAACCACAAAGGTTAGGGGGACCCAAAGGCTGCCATAGGAAACCAACCATTTAAGGGCACCCTTAGGGGAAGGACCTCTTCAGAGGCTGCCTTCCCTGGAGGAGAGGCAGGTTTCTGCCAGGCTGGGGAAACGGGCCTGGGAGGATCCCCTGAACTACAAAGGTGAGGGACCCAAGGCGCCATAGGAAACTGCTCATCTTACGGCACCTTCAAAGGGAAGGACCACCTCAGAGCTGCTTCTCCAGAGGGAGGCAGGTTTCTGCCAGGCTGGGGGAAACGGGCCAGGGAGGACCTGAACCACAATGGGTGAAGGGACCCAAGGTGCCCCAGGTCAACATCCCCCTAAGGGCACCCTTAAAAGGGAGAAGGGATCTCCTCAGAGGCGCCTCCCTGGGAGGGGTGCAGGTTTCCTGCCAGGTTGTGAAATGGACCTTGGGAGGACCTGAACCACAAAGGGTGAGGGGGACCCAAGGCTCCATAGGAAACCATCCCTTTAAAGGTACTAAAGGGGAAGGACCTTGTCAGAGGCTGCTTCCTGGAGGGAGGCAGGTTTCCTCAGGCTGGGAAAGCGGCCTGGGGAGGCCCTAAACCAAAAAAGGGTGAGGGTACCCCAAGTCACCCTAGGGAAACCATCCTTGAAGGGCACACCAAAGGGAAGGACACTCCTCTGAGGCTGCTTCATGGAGGGAGGGGAAGGACCTTCTCAGCCAGGCCTGCAGGAGAACATGAACCACAAAGGTCGAAGGGACCGTTGCAAGGAAGGAACCCTCAGGGGCTGGTTCAGAAGGCACCATTGCAGAGAAAGGACCTCATCAGAGGCTTGCTCCTGGAGGGAGTGTATTTCAGGAACTGGGGAAACTTACAGAACTGAATGTTTATGATTGAAGGGATGGCTTTATGTCAGCACAGGGAAACTATCCTTTAAGGGCAACTTATAAATGGTGAAGGACCTTACCATAAAACTGGAAGAAGAATCCTAGAGGGGGCAGGTTTCCTGATTGGGGAACTTAGAAAGTGATGTATGAACTACAAAGTTGAAATACGGATGCCTACTGTAGGCGCGTAACATACAAATATCAATTACTGTGCAAAGTTGTATATTTATTTAACATATTTATACAAACTTCATATGTGCATTTAATATATTTTTAAAGCATACATGTAGATATATTTTCAATTACTGTTTGTGGTCCGTGTCGAACGAAACCCTCAGTAACACACAAGATTTGAAAAAACCAATTTGAGAACAATCTATATTTAAAATCCAGATTCAGTTTCGAGCGTCATGTGCTTCCTCTTCAGTATGAATATGAAGTCAAAGAATGTAGGTAGATTTTGAATATATTTATTCTCAAGTGTGTGTTTTTTCAGTTTCAAAGTTCGATATTGATCTGTCATCACGACACACGAAATGTTACTTGTGCTTCCTGGAAGCTCTCTTTGTGCGGCGTTTGGTCTGACAAACATGAATCTTTGTCAATATCATAATTTTGATATCACTCTCAAACATGCACATTGAAATGTCATGACTTACAATTGACAATGTCCTGTACCCCGCTAATTGTATTTAATCAATTATTTTCGTGTATGATTAAAATAGACGGTTTATATACACAGAAATACTGCAGTTTTATAACTATTTACTTGAAATTAACATTCAAAGCAGCGAATCAGAAAAAAACTGCAAGTGAATTTTCATTTCAAAATCAGCATTTGTATAAATTTCTGCTTTATTAACAATTGGAAATGTCATAAAATTCACGTATATGAAATGATGTAGATTTATCAGTGATAAAATTCTAATATTATATTTGTTTCACGCTAACCACAGCAGACCTTGTTCTGTTCGACGATCAAAATAATGACAAGTAAGACATTGACTTCTATGTAGCCTGTATTTAGCATTCTACAAGATTTGAAGCTCGTAAATACTGGTATGTCCTGGCTTGTATTAAAATCTAAACAGATTTCATCAAAGCATTAATTCGTTATTCTTAATTTATGCCCAATGAGCCTGGGAAAAGATATCAGTCTCTGCTTTATCTAAACAGTCACCGTAAAATTGTAACATTCTGTAACGTTCATGCTCGTAGGACACTGGTGCGGCCGAAACTGGCAACCTAACTAGATTCTAAAAGAAGGAAAACGCTGTCAGTGTGCCATTTTATGAGTTATTTGACAAGCTGAAAATCATAAATGATAAAAGTGTTTCTTATTCTTTTAAACTGTCCTTAGAATCGCTGTCTACTTCTCAAAGATTACACGAAAATCTTACCTTTTTTGTTGGTATTTTTGACATTCCTTGGACACATTGCAATCAGAATTGCCAACTTGCCAAGTTTTGAAAGAAGAAAAACCATGTAAATGTACCACATTATTTATAATTTAACAAGCTGAAAATAATAAACAATGAATATTAGTCTTTTATACTTTTATGTTCCAACAGAATCGTTTTATACTTCTCAGTGACAACACATGAACGCCTACTTTTTTGTTGGCAGGTCTGGACCTCCGTGGCGCTAAGGGACGTAGAAATTTTTGGTGTGGGTGAAACTGATCTTCACTTGAAATTATAAACTTCTTATTGACATTATGTTAAAGATATTTACATCTCTGGAAATATTCCAGTTGATTTGATTCTGGAAAAAATAGAAAAACAAAAATGGCCCTTACTACTCTACGTATTAAAAATGTCGCCCAATAGATGGCGAAGCTCCTCTAACGATCGAATTCTCTCTCTGGAAAAGGAAAGTAAATCAGTGAATTAATAACATAATTATTATAATTTCATTTTGTATTTTGATACAGTTTTATGAGCTCGAGATAAATGTTATCTGTAATATATTTGCCTGTTCAACAATGAACCACTGAATACGTGATTGAGATGATATACCTGAATTTAATTGTTAAATTTATCAATCTTTTTAATATATGCAACGATGATGATTCTGTTGATAATTGGTTGCTCTTACAATTAGCGTGGTGGTAAAATCTAGTATACCTTGCATTTGCCTGGTCTTCTGCAATTGTCATGATATTCGTCCATTGTTGCAAGCCTAATTAAACACTGCATGTGCTTCCTACTCGCTTTTGCAAACGTCGTGAAAATGACACTATTTCTGATTCTCACGTAAGTATAAGGACAAGAGAGCTATTCTTATTTATTTACGTTCTAGGCAAATATAGATACAACCCCTGTTAAACGTTATATCTGAGTATCCTGTACGAAATTCCTTTCAAAACATCTTATTTGATTTTCCGTAACAAGACAACATTTGTCCCTTGACATATTGCTAATATAAAGACAACATTGTCATTTGGAATTAGTTGACTGAACAGATAAAATATCAATAATTGTCTTAATAAATTATTAAACATTTCTAATGAAAAAACTCCTTAACCAGACATCTGCACACAATTTTCTTCTATAAACAGAGAGAGAGAGAGAGAGAGAGAGAGAGAGAGAGAGAGAGAGAGGTTTGGGCTGGGTTCATAAAGGTCTTAAACTCCTCCTATTATATTCTTGATGGAATTAATATGATGAATGATATTTGCATACAATTTAATTCTATAGAGAGAGAGAGAGAGAGAGAGAGAGAGAGAGAGAGAGAGAGAGAGAGAGAACGTTTGTGTGAACTCGGCTATAGCTGGCCTACTTATCCCTTGCTCACCTACTTGCATAGTGTATGCTAATCTAGATAAGCCTACCCTAAGTTAGTGTACGTTGGTCAGGATAGGCTGATGCAAGTTAGTCGAGGTTAGCGTAGGCTGGGCTTATAGGTCTTACCATCTGTGCCTTATTGTAATGCTCTTACTATTACGAAGATAAATTCAACTATGAATACAAACCTAAATCAACGTAAACCCTTCTTGTGACCTTACTCAACTCAAACTCCAAATACAAAATCTTTTGCCTCTTCTTGAAAATTCCACCATAACACATAATGCTCTAAGCAAATAAATAAATAAATAAATAAATAAATAAATAAAACAAGTTAATAAATAAATAAATGATTTTCTAAAAAAGATGGCCGAGGTTTGTTTTTTTCACTGCTAACAAAGACAAGGATTGCCAGTTCTATAACAGCGCATTTAAAGCATATTACAAAAGGAAAACGTAGTTAATGCAATATCATCTTTATCATTTTTATTATTTTGATGGCCGAGAATTTACATACTTTTATTTTTTTTCACAGTCGCCCTGGCCTCTTCAGGGAACTTTATTGACTAAGTTTAGCATATGTTTTCTTAAACTGATGACAACCAAGGCCTACACCTATTCTCTCTCTCTCTCTCTCTCTCTCTCTCTCTCTCTCAAAACCTGCAGCTACTCTATATATGTATATATATATATTTATTTTTTTATCACTCTCTTCTATCTTTTTATTTTTTTGTACCATTCTCTCTACCTTTTCCTCCCCTTCTCTGTTTGTCTACCTGCCTGCCTCTTTCAATCTGTTTATCCGTCATTCCCCTTCCCCCCGTGCTTCACTCTCACTAGTTCTCTCACCCAGGGGTGACACCGAGCGACCCTTTTTCCACCCCACCTGATACTCACCACGAAATTTCCTTTGATTCTGCCGAGTGGAATTCATCGCAAAGAATTAACCTCAATAATTCTCCTGTGTCTAGCGGAGATGTCAAGATCACAAAGCATCACCGAACACATGAAATTAAAACAATTCAGTGTTTATGAAAGAATATATGAATGAATGGATTCGTGGAATATAGGACGGGGGCAAATCCCAAAAGGAATTTAAAATTTTGTTAAAGATAAAGTTGCTGAACACTGGGACTAAATTGATTTATCAGGCTTTCGATTGGTATAAAATTTTAACGAAATGTTAAACAAAGACTGCTCTTAATGCTGCAGATATACTCCAGCCATTTACCCATGGCACAGTTCATCAATTTGTTTATGCAATAATGTTAAATCATCATCGAATAAAGATTAATTTTAATACTGAACAAAATATAAAAGACTTTTTGCGCGTTATTCAGGGACAAACTTGCACGCATCATAATGGTAAATCTTGTATTATAAGATTACATGTTTAATATCGCCTATGCTCGTGACGTCAATAGATCATCAACATTTACTATGATCATTTAGCAAACTAAAAGAAAATAAAAAGTTTACAAGAACAAATGATTGTACGCATTAGATAATTTTCTGTCGAACAATCCGTAAACAAAAATAATAAATAGATGAACTAACAAGACACAAAAACATTCTGGAAAAACATGAATATAAAATTTTGATCAAAACGAAAATAATGGTCATTCTTCACTTTGAAAAAGCAAAGTTTCTTCTGCAAAACAGAAGGATTAATGCAGAAACGATAAAGTAAACGATAAAGAAAGCATGGAGATGAGATCTAATGGGTGAACTGCAAAATGAGATTGATCTTACTTGTTAATACCGAGTTTTGTTTATATCTCAATCTTCTGAAGAAATCGGTGAAGGAACAGGAGGGGCCGGGTGGCCTACTCCGGAAGAGAAAGGGGAAAAATAGAAAGTCATTTCTAACTTTCCCAATAAAGAGGAATAAAAGACCCGTAAAGCCATGGCTATAAAATATAGCCCATCGTAACAAAGCAATTACTCAGAGAATGAGAGACAAATAGAGAGAGAGAGAGAGAGAGAGAGAGAGAGAGAGAGAGAGAGAAGTCTTAATTTAATGATCATCATTAATTTAATTTTTTATAAAGCTAAAAGCTATGTCAGTTTAGGTCACTTGTTCTCATTATTTTTTTTATCAATCGTGCATCCCTCTCGATCGCCCCCCCTCCCCCTTCCACCACCTAATCGGCGGCGAGTCCCCCGACCCCCAACACAATTACAGAGAATGACGAGTAAAGAGAGAGAGAGAAAGAGAACTTACGTTCAGACTTTCACTATAAATAAGGTACTGTACGGCCCAGGAAGTTACATAATCAAGAATAACAAGGTTTTATTTTGTTCAAGAAGACGGGGCGATAATTTCCAATCAGCCTAACATATATTAAACCAAATTTAAAGGAAATTTAACTTTAATGAAACGTGTTCGTCTGCAAATTAATATTAACATTAAGATGAAATGTTTTGCCAAAATCCACAGTGACACACTAATCCTGAAACGTCTCTAATTACCCATAAACCAATCTCGAGTTCTAACAATGTTTCTAGATCATACGACCAATATCAGATGCTACGAAAAATACAACAGTAAATAAATACTTTATTTTATTCTTCGGCGAATCCAACAAACGTTCATTTTCAGTGACATATATTGCGTTACCTGAGATTCATGAACAGAACACGAATATTTTGATATTTTGATTTAGAATATTTTAATATAAGAACGACTATGGACACCACCATAACCATGACCAGGGATATTCTTTGTGAAATAAGTTGGAATACAATACATCGTTTGTGTGATTCTGCTACTGACTTACACAAGAGTGGGTACAAACAATTTAATGAAACGCAACAAAATTAATACATCTTGTGAATTTGAATTTGAATTTGAAAGGTAACGAAGAAGTAAAAATTGGATTCGGAAGGAGATGATAAAATTTCAAAAGCAACGTACATCGAATATGAGAAATAATAACTACTAGAATTAAATCAGTGATGAATATTAATTGAAAATACAGAGTAGGGAAACCAATGGAATCTATTTGGGAATCTTAAGGTTTAGGGAAACAATGACGTATTTTTAAGTCAAGGAATCTGAAAATTTGAATATGCCCATTATGGCTTCTGAAGCTAATGGTCATTTTGACTTGTTCCATGTGAGAATATTAGTCTCATAGACTAACAATCAATTTCACTTTAGGTCTTTTAACATATTTTGGCATATTTTAAAATTGTGAGAATATAAAATATCCGCATTCCATAAAATCATAACTTTTTATCATTTTATTGAAGTGAGCTCATGAAGCTTATTTCGCAGAAAAAACCTAATTACATATTTCAATATGAAAAATACTTCTACTACGTTACACTTCACAGCTTTCTCCCCGGGAGCTTGATTTAAAACGGATTACTTAACAATGATTCATAAGACTTTCACCGCAAAAACATTCCAAATATTACTTGTTTCATGTCATCCGTGATATCAGCGATGGTGTGAGTGGTGTTACCTGTGTGTATATGCTCGTGTGTGTATGTATATATATATATATATATATATATATAATATATATATATATATATATATATATATATATATATATATATATAATATATATATATATATATATATATATATATATATATATATATATATATATATATACATATATACATACATATATATATACATACATACATACATACATACATACATACATATATATATATATATATGTATGTAAGTAATGTATGCGTTACGCAATGTACATACACTTACAGATACGTGCCTGTTTATGCTCACAAACATCAAGCCACAATTACCACCGAATATTTCTAACGTCTTGGAACCAGCAGCGCAAAAAGCAAAACACAAAATCTGTTATAATCTTTCAGTCCTTCGTCAAGTTTTTCCCCACCATGCTGAAAGATTATTATTTTCACTTAATTACTATCCATTTTTAACAGGTACAGCGACTCATCGTTTTCTCAAATATCTTTCAAACTAATTACTTGATCGAAATGGAACTTTGACACAGTGTACAAGACAAAACCTCTTTCTTTAATTTTTGGTAGTGCACTGTCAAATGGTTTTAGTTAATAGTGTTTACAAAGACTCATGACTTATTGGGTGCCATTGCCCAGCTAGTGATGCCAAACTATGCTTTCAGAACGCCGCTGTTCCCCATCCCATCTCTCCTCCTAATTCCCCTCCTCATCCAAGTCCCTCAACCCACTTTCCCGATTCATCATCTCCCTTTACCTGTCTAAATGGGATGCAGTTATAGTGGACTTTCTCATTTTAAACACAGTTATTGCTGACTCTTGTGAAGATGTCTTAATAAAAAAAAATAAGAAGGATTTTTCATATCTTGGTAACACTAGCTGAAAATTGGACTATAATTACCAAAAATAAATAAGCGAGTCTTGTATAAAGATTATGTTAACAAAGTACCATTTACGATCAAAATAATCAGTTTGAAAGATATTTGAGAAAAACGATGACTCTCCTGGTCCTGTCTGTGTCTGATAATAGTTTTCGAAAATGTTAACCATTCAGATAGCCAATATTGTGCTCATTAGCCTTCTCAAGGACTCTCCACCGGACGAAAAAGCTCCAGACAAACTGTGTTTATTTGTAAATATCTCTATCACGTAGCCTAAGCTTTCATCTCGTTAGGCAATCTACTTAAATAGAAAATTTATAAATATTTTTAGTTTGCTACATTTTTCAATAGGAAATTAAAGACATAAATGAAATTAGCATAAGTTAAAGGGACACATTTCAATCGGAAATATACCGAAGGACTTGCAAATAATTAAGGTGTTTTTATATATTTATGCTAATTGGCAGTTCACTGATGATATATATGGTTTTTATATGACTGGAAAGTTTTACATTTCATATCTCTCTCTCTCTCTCTCTCTATACAAACACACACACACATATATACACATACATACATACATATATGGATATATATATATATATATATATATATATATATATATATATATATATATATATATATATATATATATATATTTATATATATATATATATATATATATATAATCTCTCTCTCTGAAAAGATTCATCTCTCTCATCTCTCATCTCTCTCTCTCTCCCTCTCTTCTCTCTCTCTCTCTCTCTCTCAAAATGTTTCAATTTCCTCTGACCTAAATAGTGAAGCAACACATTTCATATCGAAAAAACTCCCGCCTACGGCTGTCAGCAACACAAACCCTTTAAAAAATTCGTAGTTTGTTTTTCATGACCCCAATCGGAGATTTCAACCAATCATCAGTTTTCTCTTTGACCTAATCCGTATTAATGGCAGGGAATCCTTTTCATGCACATGTATTGAAGAATTATTATTTTTGTTTAACACAGATATAACAATTGTTGATCGCTGCATATTTACTTTGCATGGAGATTTTAAACGTGTACCTGCGATATCTCTCGTTTCATTTCAATTAGTTTTGGGTGTAATCTGGCACCATAAAGATAAATTCAAAGATTCAAATGAAAAAATCCCCAAGGCTTAAAAATAACAGGTTAAAATAATAATAAATGGTATTGTTATATACAAGGCTTTGCTTAATACATACAAACATACGTGCTATATATATATATAATATATATACTGTATATTATATACATACACACACACATACATATATACATACATATATATATACACATAAATATATATATATATATATATATATACATATATATATATATATGTATATGTATGCATATATATACTAGCCTCAATTATTGACATTGCCTTATGCAGTTATCGAGTAATTTTGAAGACTATAAAGCGGGTTACAGTAATTGCCTCAATTTATAAATGGAGCACTGGTCTACTCATTTTTCTGAGCGCCAGAAAATCATTTTACCATTCTGTGTTCTATCTGACGTGGATGTTGTTTAAGATAGCCTGGATCTTTAAATTTGACAAAACAAGTTTGCTTTTCGATATTTGCATCATGTTGCTGCAGAAAAAGAACCCACAGTTTTATCTATTTCTTTTTACAGCAAAAGATGACGACAAAATATGGTTTTCTTTTTATTGCTGACAATACTTTGGTAAACATTCTCACGCGCGTTCATTTTATCTTTCACACACACACACACACACAGAGAGAGAGAGAGAGAGAGAGAGAGAGAGAGAGAGAGAGAGAGAGAGAGAGAGAGACAGACAGACAGAAGGGCTAAAGCTATTTACAAAGCCAATTTAAATCTTACTTCCTGATAATGAAATTCTTGAATCAATGAATATTTAAACGACTCAGATACATTTCCACCATGGTTATCACATTTTTCCTTTACTGCCCAGACCTGATTTAAGTTATTTGAAATTACTGCAAGTGGACTTATACAAATCGACCACCGTCTCATATCCCGTCTTTTGAGGTGTATGGGTGGGGAGGGGTGGGGTTGAGAATAAGCGATATAAACCCCGCGCGAGTCTGGTTTACGTCTTCAGGTATATTCATGAGATGCAATTTGGCAATGCAAATACACATTTCCTCCGGGAAGCCTTCGACCAGACTCATTCTTTCACAGATTCGCCATAAATGGAATTCATTGAGAACTGCGAGATTTAAGAGTTATTCATTATTTATTACTTTCGCTGCTACTATCGTATCGGAACTTTGTTGTTTATTCGTTTTCTTTATTTTTTTTGTTTACAGGAAGTTTCCAGCTTAGAGAAAACGGGAAATGAGACTAATCTTGCACAAACCTTCTTATTTTTATTTTCATTGACAACTGATTAGGTTTGTAACTGGTAGGTTTAGATTAAGCTGGCGTTGTATGACAGCAATAGGCCCTTTCCCAAGGGCGCCCTTAAGTGTGATAAGATGCTGAAGGAAATGAGAGGCTTGATGTGGACCTACATCGCTGTTAAAAGGTCTATTCTCCTGGTTGTTGTGGTCTCTCATCACTACAAATCCATCCGGCTTTGTTCCTTGATAACATATTTTACTGATACGTTTTTCGATTAAACCTTATTTGATCATTCCAAGTAGCTTGTTATCAAGGTGGTATTTAACAAAAAGTATATGTATATACATTATATATATAGATAATATATATATATATATATATATATATATATAATATAATATAATATATATATACACACACATATATATATATAAACAAACCAGTATATAATATATAAATGTAAATATAAATTGGCTATGTATACATATAAAAGTACACACACATATATATCATATATATTTATAAAATATATATATATATATATATATATATATATATATATATATATATATAATATATATATATATATATAAACAAATATAAATATATATATAAACAAATATAAATGTGTGTGTGTGCGTGTGTGGGCTCAAACATTTCTGCTCCGTTCTTTCTGTCGTCACCAATGGAGTGAGGAGACATGTAGCAGTGTGACGGTTTCAATCTGCGGACCCCTCCCCTTTTCCACTTGTTATTCTAAGAACTTTAGTAAACACATACGTACAGGTCCACAAAAAGGTGAGAGAGAGAGAGAGAGAGAGAGAGAGAGAGAGAGAGAGAGAGGAGAGAGAGAGAGAGAGAGAGAGAGAGAGAAATTCTAAATGTTTTCATTTTCATAGTACCAGGGAATAAGGTAGTTAACTGATGTTAAATTTGGTTTCAATAAAATGGAAAGAATTACGTTAACCGATTAGAAAATAATACTAACTCAATTCTAATTTCCTCTTCATAGATCACAGCAGAGCACTAACCATTACCCAAGAATACCCAGGGACTTACTGACCAATAACGACATGAAACAAAGCCTGTTTGCTTTCCCATACCAAGAAACAACACAAGAAGTTAATCAACTTTCCTCGTAGAGGTTACGCAAACTCGCGCTGGACGCTCATGGTACCAGAAGACTCCTTTGTAAGGAATTCTGCCGCAAACTCGGTTTGTATTAGTCATGCAAATATTTGATGACCTCAGGGTAAATCCTGGGTCGTAACCTGTTTTCGAAATGAATTTTTTAAGACGCTGTGCTGTTTCCTGTTTACAGTAACAGTATATATCGTTAGTAATTAGCAGACTGCAAATCACAGGGGCATAAACTGGAGGACTTATAGGTTTCAATTATCATGAGACTAAAGTTTTTCCAGAAAGCATGCAGGAATTAAGGGAGGTCGTCGTGCTCTTGCTTTCAAATGGTTTAATAATATCTAAGTGCAGTTTTAATAATAACTAGGTTGTGTGCACTGTTTGCTAGATATGTGAACGTTCTATCAGTTACTGATTTTTATATGTTATGCTTCTCACTAAATAGCGTCAGGTTGCACTCACAGATACAATATTTTAATTTTGCAGAAGTCTCTCATCCTTACAATCGACAGAAAATGTGACTCCAAGAAGTTATCCACGAAACGGAAAATCTCGTATCTAAATTTGAAATAAATTACATCTGTCCGAAGCAGAGAATTACTTTTAACCTCCATGAGAAATGTCTCCTTAAATTCAAGCTTTCACCCTCCTGTCGCCAGGAAATTTTCAGCAACAACGAAAAAGCGAATAAGTTTTCTACGAGGTTTCGGACACGTAGTTGATGGTTTTTCTGACATTCTGTTTTACAAGAATCTCCCAACTGGCTGCTCTATGAGGCCGTTAGATGAAGTACTACAGCCATTTCGGGAAAAAGAAACTCCTCTTACTCTGCATGTGACTGGGTAAGTATGACATATTTTCCCGCCGGAGTAATCGGAGACCAGAGCACCAGCAGTAAAATACCTCGATGCTTTTGGCTCCATAGAATTCATTTGGCCGCTCCTTCCTCCCGGATTACATATAACTTTGGCAGGAGCTTATTCCTTATTCTCGAGCAGAATGGAATTTCGCTGCGACAGGTATACGTCTTAAAGTCCTGATTCTCAGGCAAGGAATTGCCTTACTGCTCTTTTCTCGACCCAAACAGCTTTCTCCATTCCTTTCACTGGAAGAGTGCATTTGTCTTTGAATGATGCCGTCAGTCGTCCTCCATGAAATATGTGGAAAGGAAAAGCAATTGAACCTTACTTTATACTCAAGGATACAGAACAATAGATACAGAACAATACAAGCTCTTGGAAAGAGAACTTGCTGAAGACTCGTAATAGTCTTTCGGCAGTGGTAAAGCAGATTGTAATTTTATCAGAGACGGATCTAAAACATCAAACTAATTTTCAATACGTATTAACATTCCGGTGTTATATGAATCAACATTTTTGAATTGTTAATAATTTCTGCTGAACCAACTTCCCTTTTACTCTTTCGTTTTGCACTCCTAATTCATTTATAGTCTACTGACAGTAACCATTTCTGTTTCTAACGCGTAAGAAAATATAACTAACTAATAATTATCAAATCAACAGCCATTGTCATTCTTCAGCGACTGTAACCCCGAGGGGAGTCATATAGCCTTCTCTTTCACCTGCCACCTAGAGTTAGATTTCTGCGAAACCTTTTTCAAAATGAGATCAAACGTCTGCCGACGTTCCTGATTTCTCTTTCCTGGAATATCTTAAGTACCCAGAGACCAAGTAACTTGATATGAGAGTAATGGGAATGGAAGACTCTTGAGATTCATTTATCATGTAGGTAACGGCGAAGGAGGAGGAAGAAGTGAAGTATTGATGGGAATGTAGAGGAGAATGAGAGGAAGATGAATAAACAGAGAACAAGTTGAAATTATTATCATTATTTTTATTATTATTATCAGAATGTATTATGAAAAAGGCAAAACAAAAAAATAAAATTAAAATTAATGAACTGTATAAGCTATTATTATTATTATTATTATTATTATTATTATTATTATTATTATTATTATTATTATTAAGTACAAGCATTTGAACTACCCTCTCTCTCTCTCTCTCTCTCTCTCTCTCTCTCTCTCTCTCCGTCTGCATTTTTTTTCTTACCTCTCTCTCTCCCTCTCTTTGCCTGCATTGTTTTCTAACCTGTTTTTGAAATATTTACAACGCCCCCCTCTCTCTCTCTCTCTCTCTCTCTCTCTCTCTCTCTCTCTCTCTCTCTCTCTCTCCTGCATTTGTTTTTTCTTACCTGTTTCCGAAAATATTTCTTTGACCTCTCTCTCTTCTCTCTCTTCTCTCTCTCTCTCTCTCTCTCTCTCTCTCTCTCCTTCGTTATGTTAAGGAACCTGCTTATCCACAGACGAATAAGGCATAGCATTCAAATGAAACAGGCAAAAAACTAAATAGAAAAACCTATCGTGACAGTTTACTTCGGTTGCAAACGTACTTAGGATCTAATCCACGAAAGCGATGCCTCTTCAAATGTATCGAATGAGGGGAGAAACGGTGTTGAGCTACAGGAAATTGAGCAGATAAGAGAATAAAACCGTTTTCGAGCTATGCAATGAAGGAGGAAGTAGCTAAAAGACTCCACGAGAGATCAGATTTTAGCTTCTACCTTTTTTTTCTAAGAGGTAGACTGAAGTGTTGTGGATAAAAAAGCGAATCCTATTTTTTCTCTTTTTAGGGAGAGAGAGTAAAGCGTTGTAGAGAAAAAGAATCATGGGAAGTGGTGTACCTCTTTGGATGAATCTCACTAATGATATCTATTTAGAAGTCTGGAAATCGAAAATGGAAAAAAAGATGCGAAATGAGTGACGAGTGGGTTATAAAAATGAACAAAAGTAAAAAAAAAATAGTATACGGAATGAGCTCTATTTAGGTTGTAGCAAATAAAAGAAAGTGATCTTTTGCAACTCTTTGCGTCAACTTAAATCCCACAAGACATGTGAACTTCCTTTCCTCCTAGATAAAGGGTAATTAATCACAATTCCTTCTTTCTAGGAGGGCCTTCAGGCTTCTGGTGCTGGGAATTATGGCCGATTAATGGCCTTTTCTGTGCCCATTAATTATCTTTGTGCCCTGTTTATACCGCCTGCAGTAAACAACTCTCTCTTTCCCCCATTCATCATTCATTACAGTTTCACACTGCACAGTCATACTCTCTATATTCACGCTAGGTGGCACTAGTCTCCCAAAGAGTACGACTATATACCCTTACGCGTTTCGTTTTCTTTTTCAGGTCGGTGACTGAATGGTTAGGTAGAAATAATAACTGAGTATGTGTATGGACAGAAGACTTATCGATTTTCAAGTTACTGAAGGTTCTCTGCTAATACTAATATAATCAAGGACCTTGATAATATCATGAAGATGTTTAGGAAACCTCCAGATGTAGCAATATAGACACAGGGTAATTATATGGCTTTGGGGATAGCTTTTATGTTATGTGAGTGTGTGTGTGTGTGTGTGTGTGTGAATGTGTGTTTGTGTGCATATGTGGGCTATTTATATATCACCATATGTGGTTACTTCTTGTTAGTTGTTCTGCGTTCTTTCACCCTTGTTTCAAGAAAATGTACGTTGTGGGAGCAATTTTACTACTTACAAGAAAATTTTCGTACTGCCATGATTATGCAAGACAGAGTTTACATGGAAGTAGAGTTAGATATGCAGTAATATTTTCTTGAAATCATAAACCTTTGTCTCTCTGAAAGGGAAATTTTTCACTTTAGTTTTTCAGAAAAGTAAACAGGTAATCCTTGAAGGGAATTATTTTTAGATGAGGTCAGTGCCCAAAATATCATCTGACCTGGATGGAGACGGGAGAAATCTTCTGTATGCGACCAGAGAAACCCCCAGTGTTAGGTCAGATAAGGTCAGTAGCATTATAGGTAGTGAAATTTGATGCATAGTTCACCTTCGGGCTTTTTGTTAAGAAACTGATGTCAGCTAAACTATACCTTTCTCTTTCACAGTATTTTGAGAGGAAATGAAAATATCCCTTTCATATAATCGAGAGCAGAAATCACGATTACTTGAGATTACTTTCCGATCAAACAAGCTGGGAAAGCAAATAAAAAATAAAAGAGAATTCGATGAAATAAAATAACTGAATAAAAAGGGCTCTGATATCTGAAAACAAGGTACTGAACATGATGCTAAAGACGTTGAATATAATCCCTTCTATAATCCCGGAGACGAAAAATCCAGAATTACATTTTCCTTGGCGATTTCTGAAACGACCCACTAAATGCCGTAAAAATAGAAAATCCCTATTCATGGAATTTTTAAGGAATTAATATTGAATATCGGCAAACGCCGAAACGGGATTAAAAACGATCGTCTTGGAAAACCTTTAACAACCGCTGGTATCGTTAAGTATTTAGAATACATGGGGATATTTCGTTTATCCTTCGTGCGTGGGGGTTGGGAGGTATGGGGGTCGCCGTGGGGAT
>NC_089795.1:44327767-44350267 GCF_040412425.1 Macrobrachium rosenbergii
CTTATGGGTTTGAAGAAGCCAGATTTATGAACTTGAGCGCTTTCATGAAGAAGAAAGCTTGAGAGACGGCTCTGTACAAATCAGGCTCTGTCACCACAAGAAAGATAGACGTGTGTCATTGGACGTCCCTTATTGACTGATGATCAATCAGCCTTTAAAACAAGGCAAGAGGCCTATTTCTTCAATGGCAAGACTTCACTGGGAAGAATGCCTTTACTGAAGAAGAAGAAAACATCCACAAAGTAGGCCTAAATGAATAAATATTAGACCTGTTCACCATTAGTATTATTACTCATATTCTAGTAGTAGCAAAAGGTATTTTTTTAAGATGCTTTGCTGTTATTACTTCTGTTTCTGCTGCTGCTGCTGCTACTACTACTACTATTACTACTACTAATCGTAAAAATGTAAATAATAACAATATAGAACACAAAAGAACGACAAAAAGGTCTAGTATAAATAATTAGAAAATATTCACCAAATCGACCATAATCCCAGTGTAATGACAGACCTACCTGCAAAGGAAGAGAAACAGAAATTAACAAAATAAATTAATAAAAGCATAAGAAAAAAAAGACTCTAATTCGTCTTCTTAGAAATGAAGTTACCGTTACATAAAAAAAAAAAATCAGAGCACACTCGCCTATAAAGTCCAAGGAGGTGAAGGAGACGTCAGTTCTTCAAGCAGGAGTTTTATTAACTAAAACATACACAGTAGCACCGTAACCGTGCTAAGCAGTTACCGGCCACTAGAGCAATTCCAAAGCTCGAGTCTTAAGACAGGAAGACGAGGGAACAAGTAATTAGGATTGTTATCTGTTATTCCCCCCGCCCTCCTTTTTTGTTTTACTTCGTTAAACAAACAGTGATCTATACAAGTTACTGAGTATAACAAGATAAAAAATATAGCAAATATAAAATTGTTATCAAACGTATATGATACTATAAATAAAAATAGAATTTCACAATAAAAGAACCATAATAGTCTTAATAAAAGAACCACAATAGTCCACATCACATATAATATTCCATTGTATAAATATCTAAGAATTGCAAAAGAGGTTACATATAGTACATTTAAAACCTGTTCCCCGTCTCTTTAATTTTAACATTTTCTAACCTGAACTCATCGTTTTTAAAATGAACAAGATTGTCTTCATTTAAAGCCATTCTAAATTTTCCCCTAACTAAGACATCCGCCAGGTCATCGCTCTCTTTATTTTCCTTTGTTAATATGTCTGCTATCATTTCTTTAGTATGCAGCCAACTATACGATTCTACTTCTTTACAAATTAGTTTCTCCTTCAGGTCTGCTACTGCGTTTCTTAACAATTTTCTTTCCACCTGTTTTGATGAGGCTATACTTTCCAGCGTTGGTCTGCTGTCCGTGAACAGTTTTACTGGGATGTTTACTCCTTTTTCTCCAAACATAAGTTGTTCAATACTTTTGGCTAAATACACACTGTCGTCTACCAATTTAGTCAAGTTCCTCGTTTCGGCGTCTTTGGCAGAATGGCAGACTTGTTTGATGGTTTTTGTTTTCCAATATATAGGAGCTACTGTATCAGTTTTCTTGTTTCCCATTAAAATCAAATTACCTCCAATTGATTTTGTGTCACATCTGTAACTCGCATCGCCGAGGCCATAAATTTTCAGGTCTTCTTTCTTCCTATTTTACCGAACTTTATTTTGCTCTCTTGATTTAATTTTCTTTCACTATCTTGTTCACCCTCTTTAGATCACCAATCGTAGCATTTTTATTTTTCATAGACATATTCAATCCAACAATAGCCAAGTCGGGTCGGACATTTTCCGCCAACCACTGGATTTTTCCTGCATACTTCCTGAAAACTTTATATTCAGTTTTTGTTAGCGGTTCGTCATTTCCAATTTTCCTTATTTCTTTAATTTCCTCAATAGATTGAGCATAATCCTCCATGCTTACTTCTATTCCTTCTCTTGTTTTAACTATATCAATACCTGTAAATCTGAATTCGGAGGCCTCCACCTTAGAAATCGTGAAATTCTTCATTAAAAGATCCTTGATCATATCCACAAATTCTCTCTTCCCTGAAATCGAAAAATCATCAACATGACATAAAAATCATACCAAGTAATGATCTGCCGTCATGGAGGTAGTAAAAAAGCACTATCTCCATGCAGTGTTTTCATTCCTCTTGCTTTAAAAATCTTGTCCACTTTAAGCCAAAATTTCCTACCTGCGTCTTCAAGCCCATAGATTGGCTTTTTCAGTTTCCAAATGATTCCTTCCTTTTTGACATCTTTGGGTGGTTCGACAAACACATCACGCTCCAGTTTTTCGGCCTGTAAGAAAGCTGCCGAAATGTCAACGCTCTCCAGTTCAAATCCTTCATTAGCTGATACTGCAATGAAAGTCTTGAAAGACTCCCTCAAGGCGGTTGGGGAATCTGACTTTGGTTTCTCCGTTTCCTGGAATCCCCTAGCAACTAATCTTGCTTTTATTTTGGTCTTCTGCCCATCTTGCCTCTCTTTTTCAGTTATGACCCATCTTGATCCAATTTTCTCCTGTCCTGTATCTCTTACTTCTTCAAATGCTTCATAATACTGAAAATTTTCAAGTTCTTTTTCTTTAGCGTTTATAACTTCAGCCTCATGATGACGACTCTTTGGGACTTCTACTACATAAGTGGTTATTTCCTCTACCAAGCACTCATCATTTGACATTTTCATCCAGTAAGTGCCAATGTTATCTAGTTCGACATTTTCCTTCGTCTCTCTCACTTCAGTTTCTTCTTTTTCATTAATCAGATATTTCCATTCTTTTATTTCATTTTCGAAGTCAACTTCAACAATTTTACCTCCCTCTAGTTTTATCAAGCACACAAATTTGCGCTTTGAGTTAGGTTTGTTCACTTCAGTTACTTTTCCTTTGTGTTCCTCGCCATTCTTGAAGGTCATAATTATTCTTTTGCTTTTCTTCGGTCTTACTTCAGACGGGAGGTGATCTTTCACGGTCATTTTGTCATAGTTCTCCTCTGCCAAATTATGTCCACCAACAACTGTCACTTCTTCTCTCTTTTCTAAGTTAATTTCCTTCCTCTCGGACTGGTCAGGAAGTGCTGCTTCATCCTTCGATTCAATCTCATCTTCATTTTTCTCATTAGCTGAAGTCCTTAATGTTCCGTAAGGTTGTAAATGACAAGAAGCTACTTTTTCATATCTCCATTTGCTAAGATCCATACGCTTCTCCCTTCCATCTTTTCCACCGTGCGGGACCAAACCATTGTTTTCCACCTTTGTGCTGGTAAAACACTTTCTCCCCAGGTGTATATAGGTAATCATTAAAAGACGCATTTCTTGAGTTTAAGGCAATTTTCAGCTTCTCGCCATATTCAATTTCTCTATACTTCTTATTCACTTCTTTTTGATTTTCAATATGTCTTCTGACTGCTTCTGACTCGAGATTAAAGATTCAGGTTGCAACATTTCCACTTGTGATACCAGGAACTACTACAGCTCTCCAGTGAGTAACTGCAATGGGGCATATCCTTTCACTGTTATGTTAGTATTTTGACACCAGGCCGCTTTTGAAACTGCCTCATCAATGTAATTCTATTATTCTCTTCCATCACTTTCTTCACAGTTAGATCAGCGCTGTAATGATTTCGTTCGTTCACACCATTGCTCCAAGGGGAATATGTTGGGCCAAACCCGATAGTAATTCCCCATTGCAGAAGCCAAACTTTCCATCTCCTTATTTTGAAATTCTGATCCGTTGTCTGCCCAGAATCCCTCAGTTGGATATCCGTATTTCTCGCACCAGTTCTGGGTGATGGCATGCAAAACAGTGACTGCTTCTTTGTTCTTTAGAACAACTCCATATTAATTTTGTGAAGGCGTCTACCATCCACAGAATGTAATCCTCCTTCACTTGCTTTAGGTCAACTGTGACCTTTTGATTAAATTCCGTCACTGTGGGAATGGCAACTTTGGTATTCTAATGATTTTTATACTTTTGGCAGGGTATACATTCACTAACAACTTTCTTAATAATCTTTTGGTTCGGTTGGTTACTACTCTTGCCAGTGTGAACAAATGGAGGAGTTGAGTTTCTCCTTATGACCAGATACCAGATGCACCCTTTTTACTCTTTTGTACTCTGATATCTCTTTTATTGCTTTTCCAGCTTTTTAACAAACATTACAATCTCTTCTTCGCTACATTCTTTATTGGTTTCCAATACAACAGCAAGATGGTTACCTTTAGTGGTTATCAAATCTATTTCTAAGTTTGGAACCAAGCTCCTGATAACTAGTTTTTTCCTTCCCTCTCTCATAATCCTGAGAGGCACTCCATTTCTGGAGTTGTTCTTTCGAGCACAAAAAGAATATTAGCTTCAACAGCATGAATTTGTACTCGTAGTCTACTGAACTCTGTTCCATTTTTTCTTTCCTTTAATTATCAATGGAACTTCAAACACTTTGTGGCATTCATAAACTTTTTGGTCCAAATTTGAACTTTTTAGTTTTCTATTCTTTTTCACATTAACTTGCCCTTTTCCAAATTGATTTTTTCTTCAGATATTCTTCTATCCATTTAATTCCTGCCACATTTTTGGGTGCACCATTGTCAATAATCATCTCGGTTTCATTTATTTCATCCGTAAAGTAAATTTCGGGCATTTCTACTTCTCTCTCATCTTCAACACTCACAAATCTAATATTACTTAATTTATTCAGACAGCATTCATTTCTGCACCTTTTCTCTCTCGATTCTGATCTCGGCCTCCTGCCGCCCTCCATCGGACGATTTTGCTGATTTCTTTCGAACTCTTCAGGATCCTCACTTCTCCTTTCCGGAGGTTTTCTTTGTTTGAAGGAGTCACTTCTGTTTCGGCTTCTATCTCCTGATCGAGAGTTATATCTTCTACTCTGATATCTGCTTCTTGACTCTCTCATTCTTTTTGGCTTCTGTCACTTGAACGAGTATGGTCTCTATTTCTTTCCATATCATTTGATCTAAATGTAGATCTTTGTCTATTTGTATAAAATACGTCCAATTCCTTTTCGGGTCTTTGGTTTTCTATCTTTAGTTCCTTGAACTCCTTTTTACATATTTCTATTGTTTCTTTATCTTCTACATTTTTTTAGTAGTTTCATAATTGAAATTTTTCTGTTGTTTCCAATTTAGACTTATCTAAAAAACAAAACAGAAGTCCATAATTTCCACTGTGATCAAAGTTTGCTCTATCCATTTTTACTAAAAGATTTTCAAATCTATTCAGATACTCTTCACCTGTTTCTTTATCTTTCTGTTCAAAATTTTGTATTTCAGAAACCAATTCAGACATTTTTTCCAAGATTGTTTTTCATATTTATATTTTTAGCAAGTTTATCACGTCTTCAATGATAGTCACACTGTTTGTGTCTACTTTTTCTATAACTTCTCTTGATACAAATTCTGATAGTCCTATTATCTCTTTGTTTGTCTTTAAACTATCAACCAATTCGAAAAACTTTTGAATTGGAGGAATGGTTGTCTGTGCATTCCAAAGTCTTAATTGGTGGCAATAACTTTCAAAATCCTGGCCATTCGTCCAGATTGGTGCTTTCCGATTTTTAACTAAATTAACATGGTTATTTCCACTTCCAAAATGGTTTACCTCAAAATTCTTTTCAATGATTTTCAATAACTTGTCTAGTCTTTCATCTAAATCACTCTTTTCATACATTATCCTGTTTGTTTCTTTACCGAAATCCCAATTTTTGTGAAAGTTTTTCTGATGCGAAATATTGGTCGCTCTGTTTTTAAATAGCTTATTGCACTGTCTACAAATTCTAGCCTCATACCTTTGGTCCAACTGATTTTTCGCTACTTCAAAAAGTTCATTTGTTTCTAGCCACCGTTTTACCTGTTCCACTTCATCTAAATTCAACTCCCTATTTTCACACTGGCTCTCATCTCATTTTCTTTATGTCCCAATACCGGGCCTTTACATTTATAACAAAATTTGAAAATAAAGTTTCCAGCATTGTCAATGGTTCCAAAGTTAGCCAATCGGGTCAACTGGTTCATAAGCTCACTTTCATCTTCAATGTATCCTGGTAAGGTTACTGCAGAGTATTGTGAACTTTCCATCTTTTCCAAAAATGTATATCAACAATGTCCGACTATAAATGCTTTTCGCTTTCTAGTAGGTAGTAACATCAGGGTTGAAGGTTTCTTCCAGAAGATCCCCAAACACACTCAAACACTCCAAGCAACTGCAAATACTCGTAATTACCACTCTTCGGCTCACACAAGCTCTTTAGGCTCAGGTCGTCCCGCCTCACCACGTATCACAGTTCAGCATCATCATAACAAATTTGGTTTTTCTTTCTTCTGTCCACGATATCTGCACCCTGAGACACTCTGGTCGACAGAACCACTACGCCCTTTTCAGTTCGTAAGTCGAAATCCGTTGGTTTTCCTTCTCACATACGGCTTCACATTTACGGCAACTTCCTCACACGTAGAACTTCCGGAATACTCCCCATCCCCGATGTTCGGGAACTTTTAGCTGCTCATCATTTCCTTTTATCTTTCCAAGTAAAATTCAGATCTCCAACTCGATCGCCGCAGTCCCTTAAACCACGCTCTGCTACCATATAAAGTCCAAGGAGGTGAAGGAGACGTCAGTTCTTCAAGCAGGAGTTTTATTAACTAAAACATACACAGTAGCACCGTAACCGTGCTAAGCAGTTACCGGCCACTAGAGCAATTCCAAAGCTCGAGTCTTAAGACAGGAAGACGAGGGAACAAGTAATTAGGATTGTTATCTGTTATCGCCTCCCTTCATTGATATTCCAACAACGTAGACCGGAACACGCCTAGGGAATTTAATCATGTTTGGCCATCATGTGAGTGAAAATTCTACATTCTAGAATACAGGAAGGTCTTAAACGTCCTTTCATATTTGTAAGTCTGTTTGTCTGTATGTCTGTCTTTCAGCACAAACTGTGTTTGCAGAGAATTATGTGTATACTAAGGAACTTGGGTAAAATATTAAACTATATTACAGAAATTCTATTCTTTAAGAACTGCAATTATGAACGGTAAAATATGTGAAGAAAACAAAGATTTTATCGAATATGTGGTGAAAACAAAGATTCTTTACCGAATATGTGGTGAAAACAAAGATTCTCTATCAAATATGTGATGATAAAGATTCTTTATCAAATATATGATGAAAACGCAGGTTCATTATCAAATAACTGATAAAAACCAAGATTTTGTTTTATCAAATATGTGATGAAAACAAAGGTTCTCTATCACATATATGATGGAAACAAAAATTCTTTATTAAATATATGACGAAAACAAAGATTATTTATCAAATATGCGATACAAAACAAAGGTTATTTTTTATCAAATATATGATAAAAACAAAGATTCTTAATCAAGTACTTGATGAAAATAAAGGTTCTTTATCAAACATGTGATGAAAACAAAGGTTCTTTCTCATCTCCAATACTCCCATCGTCCTGACATTTAAGGAGACCTGAATCCATCATGGAAAGCCATAAGGAAGGGCAAGGAAAATCCCTAAGGATTAAAGGAAGTCTTAAGCGCTCGTTTTCATAAGGGCTGAAGGTGATGGATGGCATATACCAAGGACGAAGGTTTTATACAGACATATAAGTTCACTTTCCATGAAAGGGAAGTCGGATGGATCCACGCCACCATGGGGAGATGACTAATGGTCGACTCTTCGCAAAAGGAGTTTGAGAGACGCTTCGCCGGAATTAATGGTCTTTTCATTTTGACTCTTCATCAAATAAATGGCCTTTTCACTGGCCGTGTAAAAGCTTAGTGAGTTCAGTCACGAAGGCTATTTGCGTGGCTTTTTCATGCAAAGGTCAATGCATCAGAGCCAAATGCCCATATTTATGTCAGTGTGATTAGAAACCAGTGCCCATACATAATATAATTGGATGGGATCGAATGTCTTGATCTAGGTCCATGTGACTGATAACCATTACCCATATTTAGGTAGCTGGACGGGAACCGATGGCCTTATATATGTCAATTGGATGGGCAAATAATGCCCATATTTAAATCAGCTGGATGGGATCTAGTGCTCTTATCTGGGTCAACTGGACGATCAACTAATACTGTCCTTATGTAGGTCAGTGGGGGTAGGCAACCACTACTACTATCTAAGTCAGCGGGACTGGCAAAAATACCCTTACCTATGTCAAGAATTGCACGGGCTATCAACCCCACCCCAAAAATTAGCTGAGAATAAGAAGTAATCTTATCTTCAATACGTGCTGACCGAATAAAATTAATGCCGGTAAATAAATCGAAGAAAAAAAAATTCACGTAAATATTACCAGTCCGTTAGACTGATAAACATTTCCATTAGCATACATCATTTCCGCTGGATTCCCATTCTCATGCCTCATCAGACATTGCCCCACAAACTCGTGAAAGTATGCAAAGCGTCCCTCGAAAATGACGTTGTTTTATTTTTTTGGAAATCAGCGGCTCTGTAGGCAAGTGTTGTTCCAGTATATGTTTGTACTCGCCAATTAAATCCATTTGGGACAATGATAATGTTGGGAGATGATGAGTGAGCGCTCCTGAAGCTGCTAATGAGGGCTACGTGCCTAAAAGCATAATTCAGAAATCCAAATGTATTGTAGCTATATACCTGTTTCATGCCAGTGATACTAATTTTAGTGACTGGAAGCTTCAAATACCTGAGTGACTTTCTGAAACAATTTTAACCCAAAGTTGAAAGGAAAATCCTGTGGTATGAAAAAGCATTTGATTTTGTCATTAGCATCATTTTCCTCTTCATAAAAAGACAAATAATGTATTGAGTGAATCGTGTTTCGTTTATATAAAAATACATGTAGCAATGCTTATGAAATAATACAAAGACTATGTGTGAAGCATTAACAAATAAATGTATAATTTGGTGGAAAGCGTTTTTGAAGGGAACTGGGCTCTCTTTGGCTAAATGGCGTAAAATTAGGTAAAGTTAGAATGTTCAGTAAACAGTCCAAATTATTTTTGGGCGGGGGAGACATTTGATGTAAAATCGGCATTTAGTGGACCATCCTAATATTTATTACTGAAATATTTTACGGTAGACAGTCACAATTAGTCTAATTTGTACCCTTATTTCTTATGAAAATGCATTAACAGACTACGTACGTATTGTAGACTTACTCCATTCATCACTAAATACACTTAAAATTCTTGTTATTTTCCATCGTTTTTCTGCATATTTTATTTTCATTCTTGTAAATGAGTTCAATGTCCAATTTAGAGTCCGGCCACCACTAAAACTCAAACGGGCCACTTTTAGCCAAATTGGATGGCTCTGTTCTTTAGTGTTCCTCAGTAGCATGCTCGAGATTTGTTTATTGCTTCCTGTAATATTGTTTGAATCCCACGGGTATACAGTCACTCCAAAAGGCTGTTAGTGTTTTACAGTTGAACTACAAGTTTGGAAGTGCTAAATGAATGTTTTTTTAGCTCTATCAAATAACTGAAAATACTTCGAAACACAGTGATTTTTTTAAACTAAAAAGTGAGCAGAAATATTTTAAATAATTAGAATCAAAAAACATTTCGGGAAAATTCCACACCGTACAAAACCAGCCTAATAAAAATACCGATATCATCGTTCAAAGGTTTTCATTTTATTCCGTGTTTTTTCTTCTTGATTCCATCGATAAAACGATAAAATTCCCATTAGTTTTTATGAGTGACACTGATGCCTCTCGCAACGATCACGGTGATGTGTGGAGAGTTTTATGTCCCCGATCGATATAGGTTATTTGTTCGTCTGGATTAGTGAAACACAAATTTATTTTGGTGCTAAATTTTGAAGTGAAATTAATATATCTTTTTTATAAATTATTTTTTTTATAGGACAGCTTATAATAACATGTGGTCGAGCACTGAATACACTGAAAGAATTACGAAATTTGTTTTGGAGCTAAATTGGTATAAAAACTAATATATCATTTTTACAAATTATTTTTTTTATAGGACAGCTTATAGAAATATGTGGCAGGACACTGAATAAAGTGAGAGAATTATAAGGTAATGAAAAAAGAAAGTAAAATTTTTCTGTTTCTAAACAGAATGGAATTCCAAATGACTCTCCCTCTCCCTCTCTCTCTCTCTCCTTTGTTACCTACTTACTTGCTTTGCAGAGCAGAAAAGGACGCAAAAAAGATTTTTCTTTTACCTTTAGTGTATCTGTGACTTTACTCCATTCAGTGTTTCATATTGTTCGATTCCTTTTGGGCGGGGTGGTGGTGAGGCGACATATGTCAATTTGGGGCACGTAACAATTGTGGGGTGGGGTCGGGGTGTGTGGGGGAGGCGGGGGGGAAGAGTAAGAGGAGGAGGATTGCTGGGGAAAACTTCTTTAACTTGTAAGGCGAGTTAATTTTACACAGTCCTTTATAGAAAAATACTAATATTAGTATTGTTTGTTATATAACAAAAATTATCAGAGAAAATGATAATCTTTTGGTTTAAGTAAAACAATAGCATACGATAATTTTAACCAACCTACCTGGCGACGCCTTTTTTGTCCTCTTTCAGAAATCCAACTTCGTAGAGAGATGTTTGTACTCCGCTGAAACTACAAGAACATCAGTTAATTAACATAATCTTCAATTTCCTAAGAACATGACGGAATTTCATATCAGATTCTTCAATCACATAATAAAAGCTTGTTTCTGGTGGATACTTGAGATTACCAAAGAAATAAACTAGGGCAGAAAAAGCTGAATAGATAGCATCAGTGATTCGATTCGCAACAAATCATTAAAAAATACGGCATTATAATGATATGTGACAATACTAATTAGGAACATACTGTATGTTTCAGACTTTCACCAACCAGTCTTCATTTTTATTACATAGGCATGTACTGTAAATGCCTTTATAAGGGAATTAAAAGGTCTGTCTAAGAATGCTAATAGTACAATAATATGTAAACCTCAACTGATTCATATTACTCAAGAATTCACGTGGAATACATCCACGAGTGGAAAAGGCTAAACAGATGCGCATTTTATTTTTTGTCAATGGAGTTAAAAATTTAGTTTTGTGCCACAATGACTGCTTAACTGAAAGGCAGGGGGTGGTAAAAAGCTGATCTAATACCTATACCTACTCAAATACCTGAACTATAAATTTATTCTTGTATCCAAGCTAAAAGTTTAATGCAACTGAAATCGATTTATTCATTTATTTACTCATTTAACTGATTTATAGATTTATATCTTCATCCGTAACTCCCGACTCAGTATTTCATGAAAATTTAAACCAAAATCCATGAGCTTTCTGAAATTTAAAATGGCGTACAAAATACAGTAGGTTTCCTTTATCACTCTTGAAAGTCATTAGTAGATATACATACATACATACATACATACATACATATATATATATATATATATATATATATATATATATATATGTATATATATATATATATATACACATCTATATGAAAATATATATACATATATTTATATACATATACATACATACATACATATATATATATATATAATTTATATATTATATATATATATACATATATATATATATATATATATATATATATATATATATATATATATCTATTTTATATAAATACTTCTTTTTTGTTAAATCTTCTTTTATGTTCATAAATTCCTATTTATAAACTTTTAAGAAAGACGCCTTCCGGGAAGAACAATTTAACATACAAAGAAAACAAATGCTCGGTATCTTAATTAATTCCAATGTCACCCTCGAGACTCGCCACTGTTAATCTTCACCAACTGAATGCGACCGTCTTGCAGCTCTGCCATCAGGGCTCAGGTGCGTATGTGTATTCAATTCATGTATATCTAGCTATATATACATACATATATACATTATACATATATATGTATATATATATATGTATATATATACATACATACATACATACATAGATACGGCCACCGCATCTCATTACGACAGCCAGTCAGTTCATCTCATTGTCCGTAACATAATTTTTGTCATTATCTTTAGAAAATGCTGATGAAGCTCTTCCATGAAATAAATCCGCTAACTATTGGAGAATTTGTAATTAGTTTTGCCGAAGGGAAAATTCTCATTATGATGAGAAATGAAAAAAAAGTTTCGAAAGTTCATCTTTTTTTATTTTTTCCTGATTATATGATGACGTTCTCTATCTTCATATTGGTTTGAATTTATCATTTTTATTTGAAGTGTCGCTATATCCTTGATTTTGTTTTATCATGATGGATATTAAAAAAAACTTAGTTCCAGTTTGTAGTCTTGAAATTTGATGTTCATCTGTTTTTCATTTTTGGTGTTGTTTTTGTGAATGAGAAACAGTGCTTTTAACGTGGTATGGTCGTTTACCTTATTTTAATTTTAAAAAAATCTTTTTTTTTTTTAGGATTTCAGATTCTATAATTTGAATATGAATGAGCAGTGTCTTCTCATACTAATCTCTACTGCTGTCCTTCAACTTGAAAAGAAAACTGTCTAATGCCCTCAGCAATATTTTCATGAATGATGCATGAGATATATATTATCTTAATAATAACGGAACATAATATACCACTGCAGAAATGGATCATACCCATCCATTAGTGCAAACGTGAATATAGTGAAAAACCTTATAATTATATATATATATATATATATATATATATATATATATATATATATATTTTTTATATATATATATATATATATATATATATATATATATATATATATATATTTATATATATATATATATATATATATATATATATATATATATATCAATGTAGAACCATAATGAATGAAATAAATGCCCTCATAGCCACTCAGGAAAGGGCTGTAAATGCATAGACGGTACAGAGTCACGTCCCATAAAGCATAATAGGTCAGCGTACAATGTATCCGTAACTCAGGATGAACTTGTATAGGATTCATCCCCAGAGGCGTCGCCTAAGAATGGAATACCTCACCAAATCCCTCTTGTACTAGACAGAAAGGAAGCTCGACCAGGATTTATTTACTTAGGGACTGGTGTTGGATGATGTTTGTTGAATGTGCCCTAAACGTAGTACATACTAAAAAGAGATTAAAGGAACCTTATCTCAGTTTGCTGGAGAACTCATACGCTCACGCTCGAATCATTTTTCCTTTTTGCAAAAGTTCGTGAAGTCACGTTTGCTAGAGTGCGTGTACGCTTGCATTCAAATCTTTTTTGCTTTTCGAAAAAGTCCTTGGATAAGGTTTGTGTGCGTTTAACAATCAGATGAGACATAAAAGATTTTTTTTTTAAATTTGTTCCATGAATGGATTTTTTTTTTTTTGGTAAGAATCCGCTTTCCCAGATCAAAAGTTTTGTTTGCATGTTGTAAAAATCCGCTTCCCAGAATGGGAATAACGAGAGACTGATTTTGCAAGTTACGATACTTGAAATATTTAATAAATGAAGCATTTTCTCAGCTAAAACAAGACAAGGAAGGAAATGTATTTTAAAGAACGCTTCCGTAATCACGATAAGGAAGAGCAGCAACTTCAGCAGGAGATCCTGTCAATCCACTTAACCCGGCCACTACCTGAAAGAACCTCTCCAGCAAGCGACTGTCCGTAACAACGAAAGCACAGAGATACATTTAGTGAGGCGGCAGCCTCTTATATCACTGGTTATTAATTCCATCGAGACTGCATATCATTTTTGACGGCTGCCAAGACTTTTGGCGCCAGAACATCGGCGCCTTGTTTTCTTTATTGCTCTTTTGGGAGGACAACGGGATGCGTTTTGCGCGTCTATTTTTTTCTCTTGTCTTCTCTCACTCACTTTCACCGATGGATGACCCTCATTTCGTAGCGCGGCCGATAGATGGCGCTGGCATCTCAGCGTTTAGTCCTATACTTCCTGTTGTCACTATTGGGAACTAAAAACTCTCTGTTCTGTCGTGGCTTTGAAAGTATGACCAGAAAATTATAATTCTTATAAAGAGCATTAGTTTCTGCCTCGTGTCTACGTGATGGAAAACCTTTATCAACACCAGATCGCATTACTTATCTTGTTTATATAAGGTAGGTGCGTATTTGGACCAACAAACAAAATTAATCGAAACGAGCGTTGTTTATCAGGTACAACTACTCGTACGTTGATTCACTATACTTGTTCCAGCAGCCTTCAAAGAGGTTTGAGTCAACGAATGATTAAAAATCAAAAAGAGAGAAAACTCTCAGGAGCAGGTAAAAAGACCTAGGGCAGGCGGTAACTGCACACCTTGTATACAAGCCTGAATCGCAGATGGACCAAAAAAAAAAATAATAAATAAAAAATAAACTATAATATGATGTAAGGTAGACGATGATAAATGGCAATTTTGGAATAACACGGACCTATGTTGAAATAAAAATACGATTTAATTACCGGCGGTGATTAAAGTCTCTTCATTGGAGAGAGAGAAAAACTGAAAGAAACCAAGAGGGCGGAGGAAAATTGAATGAAAAATTGTATAAATATAATAAATTTCAAAAGCCATTGGTCAAAGATATAACGAAAATGATACTAAACACACACCACCACCAAAAAAACTAGAATTATGAAAAAGACGAAAAAGATTGGACCCTCATTGGTGACGAGAATGCCTTTGAGGTGAAAAAGAGGTCCGGTGTGGACCTCTGGGTAAGATACTAGCGCGCCAGAAAATTGTCATTTTAATCGTATGACAAAATGATGTTGTGTTCCTATATTTGCATTTCATTTAATTGAAGCATTTTAACGCAACTTGTTTTATGATAAATGATCCCTAACGGAAATAATGTTATGACTCATTCTTGTCTTGTATAAATATCAGCTTTATAGCGCTCCCAGACCACCAATGCATTCATTTAGGAAAATATGACTTGGAAAAGTGAACACAAAAATCGGCAGAATGAACGAAAATATATGAAAATCACCCCTTATTCCCTCTCCCTACTCCATTTTTCCAGAGGAAAGTGCAAAGTCATTAAGCAATGACTCCAAAAAGAGATTGTAAAAAAAAAATGCAAATGGCGAAACCTTAATTGGACCGAAAAGATTCTTTCCCTATTTCCTCCCGTTTCACATTCGCGTGAAAGGAAACTTTCACGTGGTGGGGAAAAAGAGCAAATACATTCTTAGAGTAATTCCAACGAAGTGGGTGAGTGGGTTTAATGGAGGAGGATGATGTGGGGAGAAGTTTAGCTTACTATGGAAAGGTGGTCGCAGGAGAATCATTATTTCTCGAGTCTCTTTCGAAATTCAGCAGCGCTCTGGTGAGCTTCAGTGCTTCATCTTTGTGTGGGATAACGGGAACCACTAATAATTAAATTCTTGAAAGTGCTTTTCAATCAGAAGGAAGGAGAAATCACTTTTAGATAGGTTAATATGTTCTTATAATAGTTTTATGGAAAAATTAATTCCAACGTTAACTTTAGTCATGAAATATTTTATTCGTTCAATTAAAACTGCGTGAGGTATTCCATTAGCTAAATTAAAATCCCGTCCGACCGGAAGAATCGTCCAAAGAACCTCTTTAATTATTGGGTTTTCTCACTTTGTTTGTTTTCGCCCAAATGAATTATAGAAACACGACGCTTCTCTGCATCAGATACTGACACTTTTTTTTATTACAACCCATCTTCCCCTCTAAAAAGTCTCAATCATATGAGTAACTTTTGAAATGAAACTGTTGGTCTGAGTAAAAAAGGATCGCGAGTAAAAATAAACTGAAACACTGCGTGTGCTTACAAAAATAAGCCATTTTTCACGAGGTTGTAGAGGCCTGTTTGATCGGATGAAAGCGGCATTTCCCTTTAGTGTATTTTCATTTTTCATTCTGACCAACGTTTCGTGGTAAAGTTTTGAATTTTTAAACTTGCATACGCATGCGCGCGCGTTTGTTTTTTTTTTACAATCTGTGGCACGAAAGCGTGGTGACAAAACCTCACTCTTTTTCCACTTTTTGTATTTACGAAGTAATTTGACACTCTATAAGCAATGAAATATATTTTAATCCGTGACACGACAGCGTGGTGGCAAAATCTTACACAGTCTTCCACTTTGTGGATTTACGAAGTTAACTGACATTCGATAAACAATGAAATATATTTGATAATCGGTCCGACTGACTATTATAAAATCACTTAAGCTCATTCTTCAAAACCAGGCTTTGATTCATCAGAAAGGCATATTCTAAGATGTTGTGCCAATGATGCTACTTTGAGTACGGAAAACATACTTCTCTTATTCCTTCGCTAAAGCCTTTTCTAAATCACTGAAATGCCTAAACCTGACTTCAGTAAAGTGGAATGTCCCACACTTTTGATCCTCTAAATGTGTTTGTACATTTGGATTCTAACATTCTTCTGAAACCTCTTTTCTCAGTTCGACAAAACGTTTTGCATACAATTTAATTACCATACCATGATTCACGTCCAAACATCAACACAAATTTTACTAGACTCATGTATAATCCCACTTTCGTACGGGGCAACAGACTCCTTGCTTTCCAAGTCTTATTCAGCCTGCTCCTTGTCTAATTTACATTTTTAGTTTTCAGCAAATAAACGAACCCTTTTCTGTATCAAATAGCTCAACCGATGCAATCCCTTTACGTAAAGAGTTGAGATGAAGGAAAAGGAATAAAGAAGGAAAATAAACGAGGAATCTTCTGGAATTTTGCGATTGCCTGGGTAAGGTTTTGTCATGAATATGGCTGTGGCTGATAGTTTCTTTTTTACTCTCGTGCTTTGTCTCTCCGCAGGCCCCCAAAAAACAACAATAATCCAGACTGGAGGGTGACACGTATTGTACCTCTAGATTTTTTTTTTTTCGGAAAAAATGGCGCATGAAGGTTCAAACGTCCCAACAACAAATTTAAATCTTGGAAGACATTGTGAGTCGCTTGGATGATGAACTCTTTGCAAATGATCTTTTATGTTTCACTTTATTCTACTTCTTCTCTTACTTATTCTACTTCTTTCCGTAGGTTATTTTCCTCGTTATCATTTAAATTTTTTTTTTTTGTATATTTCATACTCTTTTCTCGATCCTATTTATACTTCTTGTAAAACCTGCCTTAGCCGCCCCTTTCTCTTCTGCTTTCTTGTTTTCAATTTCAGTTGCTTGTAGTTTTCCTCATTCTTTTTCATTATTTTCATTTATTCATTTGGTCTTTTCCGTGTTCTTCCCATTGCTACATCATTATTGCATCCATCAATATTCGCACATTTCACGCTTATTATATTAGTCTTGCTCGAATTTTGATACTAGCCTTGTTTAATATTTAAATCCTTATCATATTATTTCCTTTCCTATTGTTCTTATCTAATTCTCATCTACTTCTTATTCTTATTTAATTTCTTCACCTGGAACTTCTTTTCCTTACTCTGTGTTGTCTGTCTGTCATTCTCTCTTCCTCTCCATCTTCTCCAGTTCTTCTTCTTGTTTCCCCGAGAAGGACGTCACCTCATGCGTCTTCCTCTTGACAGTCAAGTGTTGCAAATCATTTCGCCAAGAGTTCAGACGACGCTCGAGGAGCCGAGGTTGACATCCTTTGGTTTCTGAGTCTGGATGTCAAGGATTATTGCCAGGGGCGCGAGAGCTTGGGTTTCGTCTGCCTTGGCTTCATACTTGGCGACCTTATAAAGACTTGGAAAGACTGATGAATCAATTCTGCCTGTTGGTGATGAAACGTTATAGGCACGTGAAAAGATCAATAAATCTACTCTCTCGGGTGGTGATAAAGCAACTAAATAGGAACTCGAGAAAATTAATAAATATAATTTATCTGTTCGTGATAAAGCAACCTTTTAATGACGTGAAAAGATTAATAATAATGTATGTTTGTTCGTGTAAAAGCTTATTTGTTTTTTTTTTATAAACAGGAATTTTTCGCTCCATCGGTTTACCTCGGCTCCCCACCCCCCCTTCTTTCTCTCTCTCTGTGAGTTTCCAGAAGAGAGAAGATTGCTTCTATACAAACATGGGGGAGAGACTATAGACCAGAGGGAGGGGGCTGGAATCAAAGAATGCACAATATCTAGTCCAAACAAACATATATATACTGTATGTTATGAAAGATCCTCAATAATGCTTAAAAATTATGTAGATGAATAAAACGGCATTTTTCCAAGATACATACAGTGGTTTCTCTATAGCTGTCTTTTAGATTCTGTGGACTTTCTTTACTTATAAAAAAAAGAAAGCATAAAGGAATCGGACAAAAGCTTTAAAGAGGCCATTGTATTAAAAAACCGGCTTTTTATATATACATTTTAACATCGTTGTCAATAGCGTTTCTGTGACAGAAAGAGCAAACCCTACGACACAGTTGAGAGAGAGAGAGAGAGAGAGAGAGAGAGAGAGAGAGAGAGAGAGAGAGAAATGCTCAAATATTATGAACCCATCGCACCACAGCATTCAAGCGAAGGCACACGAAGAGAACCAACGAGCAAACTGGTTACAGCAACAGCAGCCATTGCATCACTGACGCCTCGCAAACAGCCGAATGGAAACAGATTTGAAGGAGAGCAGACGTTCAAGAAACGCGATGACATTTGATGCCGTCATTTACAGCAATGCCCCAGAAACGTGGCCCTTCCAGTAATTGTCCTGTGTGAAAAACGAACTAATATATATATATGTATATATATATATATATATATATATATATCAATATATATATATATATATATATATATATATATATATATATATGTATATATATATGTATATATATATGTATATATATATATATATATATATATATATATAAATCTTTTTACTTCATCCCCACCGCTATTCATAAGCTAAAGGGTCGGTTGCTTTGCGCGTCTTCTTCCCCAGGTGTTCCTATCTAAAGCATCTTCTACCTCTGCTAAACCCCTCTTTCCCAGATCCTATTCAAGTCCTCCCTCATTTTATCATTACATCTAATCCTTGGCCTGTCTCTCTCTCTCTCCCTCGACCTTCTACCCCCGAGAGGTTCACCCAGTTTGGCTTCGCAAAACTGTTAGAATCATTTGATATTGTGTGTCATCCAGGAACATGCTCATGTTGCCAAGTTCTTTAATGATGAATATATTTATTACTAATCAATTTTTGCATACTTATTGCCACCACTGACTTCCAGACTAGCAAATATTCAGGCTAATGAAATACACAGGTGAAAAAATTCCTTTAAATATACCTTATATATAAGCCGCATATAAGCTTTATACATACAGTATACATACATATATATATATATATATATATATATATATATATATTATATAATTCATATATATCAATATATATTATATACATATATATGTATATACACACATATATATACTGTATATATAAAGTATACCTTAGTTTAACCAGACCACTGAGCTGATTAACAGCTCTTCTAGGGAGCCTGGCCCGAAGGATGGAATTTATTTTACGTGGCTAAGAACCAACTGGTTACCTAACAGGACCTACAACTTATTGTGGAATCAGACCACACACACTTTTTATACATACATATATATAAATATATATATATATATATATATATATATATATATATATAGAGAGAGAGAGAGAGAGAGAGAGAGAGAGAGAGGTACACTACTATCACTCTTTAGTAATTTATACCTTTATGTCAGAATTTATAGGAATATAAAGAATACCATGACCAATTATTTCATAAACCCAAAGAAACCCCTTTCAGTATCAGAAAACAAACCGGAAGTAATTATCTTTAGACACATCAGCCAATTTGAGCAAATAATCCGGAAGCATTATTGGAAAGCAGAGTCAAGCGCTCTAAGGTAATGAAAAGGCTCTCTTAAAAAAAAAAAAAACTGGTAACGAAGCATTATTTTTTCTGGGGTCCACCGTCCTTGTTTGGAGACCTTGACTCCATCCATGACGATGGCGTCATAGGAATCTCATTTGAAGGTGAACTCCTCAACTGTTCTCAGTTGTCGCTTCGGTCCGGCGTGGCGTGAAAATGTATCTGTGTTCTTCGACGTTGGAGGAACTACTCAACTACCTATTTGATGGCCTGCTGCCTGTTGACTCGTAGAGCTCGCGTGTTGTACAGTGGTTTAGTGTTGTTCTGTCGACTGTGTGGACGGTATGGGTTGTCTGTGCAGAAATGCGATCGTCTCCAGGTTGGGTCACGTGACGGACTGGAAGTTCTACTCGATTCCACAGCTGACGAGTGTTGTAAGTTTCTCATTATTATCTTTTCTTCAAACCTTTCATTTATTTGGTGAAAACTTTCAGTACTTTTGATGTATGAAAGTGTATAGGCCTTACGTTTTTTTGCCCTTGTATAAAACCTCTTAAAGTTTAAGTGAACACTGTAACTTGTTTCCAGATATTTAAATACTAGGTTTTTTGTATTGTTCACTACTTCACTTGTTTAACGTTAACGTTGTGAGTGCTGAAATTTTAAGATGTAAACTGAAACTAGTAAGAGATTATTTTAAGGTGTTAAGCTTTATACAGTATTGTTCATATTTTAATACTTCGTAGTTTCCCCTAGCCTTTCAGTCTCAAAGGCTTTGTAAACTGCCCTATCATTAACGGGCAACAACGACTTCTAGTATTTGTTGTTTATGCTTTAATTAAAATTGGTTCCCTACGAATTGTGCTTGTTACTGAGCAGTAAGCATTAACGATTTACTTAGTTATGTTATTCTTACAGAATCTCATGTTTCTATTGTACGTACATGGTAAGTTCTATAATTGTACAGAATAAGTAACTACATGCAGCTAAGATATTTCCTGTTGTTAGTTTTTCTTTGAAATTTTGTTTTTAGTTTGGGTTAGAGATGTCTAAACCTTTAGCAAGATTATTTAATCTATTTGTTGGTGTTAAGTAAAATTTTGGATTTAATGAACTACTTTCTCTACATAAACCTTTCCACGTACTTTTACTCTAGTAAAAATGTAATTTGTTGTGCTTTGTTAATCATTCACATATTAGGCAGCAATTTATTTAGACTACATGCTGATTTCAAACCCCGTAATGAAGTTTGAAGTTACTTTCAGAAGCTCGTGAATCCAGGATAACTCTTCCACAGCAACACAAATGGAGAATCAAAATACTCCAGTCAGTATTGAAAGCCAGGACAAATGGAAGACCAAACTCTCCAGTTTTGGTTTCATAAACCAAGTTGGACATCGTCACCAAAGGTGAGGTTGCTAAATTCTTTATCAACCAACCAAACTCCATTTTTTAATTTTTACCTCCACCCCTACAGAGGCGGTGCCCCTGTAGGGGTGGAGGCCCCTCACTTGTCTTGTCCGTAGGTCACATGACCTACTGGCAGGTCATGTGAGGTTTCAAACAACCAACCAATTAATGCCAATCTTTCTTTCAGGTGGTAAGTTCACTACTCTAGCCATTTTTAGAATTTAACGCAACAAGAAAGGGTTAGCATTTGTTTTTAAACTAAACTAATTTGAAGTTTTAAAAATTCAGTAATAACTTGCAAAATTCTCTTTGCAGGATTACAACTTGTTTTGTTTACATTTTAATGGTAACATAGTCCTGAATGAGGTTACTTCAACCGTACAAATATCTTTTCTAAATTTATGATTTTGTAGGTCTTTCTTGGCCTAAAAGATGTATAGACTTGCTAACTCATTTCCTGAGAATAAAGTTAATCATATATAGATAATACTTTCTATTCTAAGGATTTTAATTAAATTGCAAAGTCTGGCTGTATTAAGTTGTAGGTTTTAAATGCTATATCCATATCATGGAATGACTGTTAATTTGTAATAGTTTTTATTCTTTAAATAAAAAAGCAACGTAACTTTATTTTGTTAAGTAACTTAAAAATATAAAGTTTTAAGATAATAGATTTTAACTAACTCCTGATCTTAACTTTTGTCATAATTTAAATTTGAGTAACTCTTGAGTGAAGCCTATTCTAGTACAACAAACAGACCTGTCCATTATACAGTGAGCAAACATTTATAAATGTGAAGTTCCTCTGTTCTGTGCGACTGAAGGCAAGGAAGTCGTTAATGTCTCAACTCTAATGTCCGATTTTGGTGGCCCTGTGCATTGCAGCTGTGATCAATTGACCTATACAGCACTGGTCGACTGACCCGTTCACCACTGTTCAACTGACTTGCACAGCAATGTTCAACCTTAACCTGTTCAACACTGGTCATCCCTGACCTGCTCGGGCCTGGTCATCCCTGACCTGTTCGGGCCTGGCCTATTGACTTATAACAAATGCTTAGTTTTGGTGACTGGCTCGCTACAGTTATTTGGTAGCCTGTCTAAGGCTTTGAAATTGGTTCGGTTTGTAGTTCTGGTCGAAGGCTTTGTTTGTTCGACAACCCAGGTCAGAAGCTTTAAAACTGGATTGTTTGGTAGTTCTGGTAAGAGATATTAAGTGTTTTGCTCAGCAACCCTGGTCAAGGGCTTGGAAACTGGTTTGTTTGCTACCATGATAAATCAT
>NC_089795.1:44355267-44412767 GCF_040412425.1 Macrobrachium rosenbergii
TTCTTGAGGGCTGTTATGTTTGAGAATCTCTGACGAGGGTCTACTGTAGTTAAAGGAGCTGTTCTGTAGTAGTAAATATAAGGCACCAAATCCCATTTGTTTTTCGTTCTGGAGTATTGTATGCCTTCTTGTAAGATTTACATCATAACCATTTAAAACTATAAAAACAGATACACATCGGATTCAGCTAAACTCTGAAAAAATTGGGAATAAAGTGTAAACAATCAAAATACAGTAAGGTTGTAAATTTCACCACGAGACAATTGTATAGCGTTCACTTTATTTTACACGCTTATTATCGTTAGTGAAATAATAATGTTTTGGTTTTAAGTTACATTTCAAGCATTATTCTTTGTCCAAGAAGATGCATACATTTTTAGCAGGTAAAGCCCTGTATTTTTCTTTGTATTTAAATACATACGAGATCCTATTGTACCTCAATTTATCTATGAAAAACAGTAGATATATTTATCAGGTACTGATCTGGGTTAGTCGCTTTCATAGACACATCTTTTAAGGACATTTTTTTTTTTTGCGAAGTATGACTATGACATCACAACCAATGATATTTCTTTCTGTAACTAACATCATTCTAACTTGGTGCTTATCATTAATTAAATCGACGAACGAAAGGGGATTTTTGACAACACATGATGAAGTTATCCCCACCCTCAATGTTTTCTCTGCGTGCATAGCAAAAGTAGATGAATTTGAAAGGAGATAGTAACTGATGAAATTTTCACACCAGGAAAGAAGTATTCCTATAATGTTTTTGTAAAAATCTACAGAATTCATTTCTAAAATCCCATAAAAAGTGAGGGCAACGCTATCGTTTGCAAACTCCCACAGTAACAATACGTGTCCTAGACATGGATCTCCTTGAAGCCTCCTTCATTTTAAATAAAAAAAAACATTATGTTAAAACGCCATAATCCTCCGACGTGTAACCCCCAAAACAATTTCCTCAGGATGACTTCGGGCTCGAACTCATTAGCTTCCTCGACCACATTTTCCATGGCTCCTGGAACACGTTTGATGTTTTTATTTCTCTAGGGAAATCTCTTTCTGTCGCAGGGAAATCTGTCTGTCGTAGTGAAATCTCTATATCGCAGTGAAATCCGTCTGTCTTAGGGAGATCACTCTGCCGTAAGGAAATCTCTCTCTCTTAGGGAAATCACTTTGTCTTAGGGAAATCTCTCTGTCTTATTATTATTATTATTATTATTATTATTATTATTATTATTATTATTATTATTATTAAAGTAGTTTAACCAGACTACTGAGCTGACTTTCAGCTCTCATAGGGCTGGCCCGAAGGATTTGGTTAAAATACTAGGTCCTGTCTTAGGGAAATCTATATATCGCATGGAAATCTGTCTGTCGTAGGGAAATCACTCTGCAGTAGGGAAATCTTTCCGTCTTAGGGAAATCTCCCTGTCGTATGGAAATCAGTCTATTGTAGGGAAATATGACTTTTAAACATCTGAATCAGAGTAATTAAGTCAGCCTTCACCAGCATGTTAGTTTCATGAGTTCTCTTACGTATAAATCTTATCCTGCTAGTAACCGAGCAATATGGGACTCGCTGTTATCTCCTGTCTTTACCATCTGAGGTTAGATTCGGGCAGGTAATGATCAGAGAAATTGACATATGAGAGTAATCCATGATATTCTTTGTGATGGGAGAAATGATTCCAGTGGCGACAATTCATCATCTTTTCAGCCATACCGACAAACAGTTATTTTACACCAAATTTCTTCAAAACCCTTCTACCCGTTATCTAAAATATTTTTAGAAACATGCGCGGGCTCACACACAAACACACACACCCGAGTGAAAACATCACGGTTTCAGGCTTTGTTGTTTGATTATTCATGTTGACATGTAACAATGCAGTAAAATATTCAAACGCAAAAGCAATATAACCCTCTCCTCTCTCTCTCTCTCTCTCTCTCTCTCTCTCTCTCTCTCTCTCTCTCTCTCTCTCTCTAGTGTTCATTTGAAATCTAAGTTTTCGCGCTAAAGATCTGAAAATGTATTTCGGAGTTGAACAAATTCCTTTATATTTGTTGAAAACACTAATCTAATTAATATTTCTGTTTGCTCTATAAAGAATAAAAATAACTGTAATGTTGTCCTCTTTATTTTGTTATCGTCAGCTATAGTTAACCGTACTCTTCATGAACATCCCCCATGTTATACAGAACAGTGCTGATTTGGATAGGACTAAAAAAAACACTGTATTATTTATGTAAATTCATATAAATGTATTGCTTATAAAGGTAAAAAATGAAAAAAACATGCACCTCAGAGTATAATTCTCCCATTGGTTTCAGGAAAGTGGAATTTGGTCACCCAAGGAAACGAAGACAAATTATTCTCCGACAACAAGCGACTTCTCTCGTAGTCAGGCCAATGGAGTAGGACTTCTCCATGAGCTGACAGTCACTGGGATGAATAACGGTACGTGACTGTTTATGCTTCTCTTACAGTGGCACAATACTCTCGAAGTCCATTATGTCAGGGTGTGTCCATCTCCATTACAACATCTCATAAACATGTCGGCAACTCATCGCATACACATCACAAACATGTTGAATGCATGTCATAAACATGTCGGCAACTCATCACATACACATCACAAACGTGGTGAATGCATATCATCGACTTGTTGGTAACTCATCGCATACACATCACAAACATGTTAAATGCCTGTCATCGACTTGGTAACACATCGCATACACATCATAAACACGTTGAATAATTTCATCGACTTGTTGGTAACTCACTGAATACACATCACAGACATGTTGAATACAAGTCATCGACTTGTTGGTAGTTCTAACCGGTGCTTCATACAACTATCCAGTGTTTGCCAAAAGTTAGTCCTCCACTTATGAATGTTGACTTGTTTTCAGCATGTTTGTGATATATATGCAATAAGCTGTCGACGTGTTTAGGATATTTTTACAGTAGTTTAGACACACCTAAATGAATCATTGTGTACTAGAGATTATTGTTCAAAGAGACAACTTCGACTAACGGGATGGAATGCGTCATTTCATAACGTTTTTTCATTAAATTTGCTGGTACTTTAAATTTAGGATGTCTATGTATTAAGGAAAATTTTATTGGTGCAGACGGGTACCTTTGAAGGTTTTAAAATTAAAATTAGGCAAACATGAACAATTAGGTTAAAGGAAGAATACCATGAAATATTTACCCCAGTTTTTGTTAGGTATTATAAGATACGTAAGGTTACTGTAAGAAATTACGAAATGTTTATTGATCCAAATTGAAAGTCAGTCCCCGAAAAATATCTGTTTGACTAAGCCACTCAGTTTTTTGGGTCAAAACGCGTTACGATTTCCGAATATTTTTTTTTCGAAAACGGACATCAAAAGTTCCGGGAAGTGAAAGTTATCCCTAAATTAATTTTCCCTAGTCGAAAAGCGAAGAAGCAAAGCAAAAGTAAATAAATGAGTAAAAAAAAAATCCCCCAACCAATACTGGAGAGTCGGCGATTCCCGAAAAGAGAGTCAGGTCTTATGCGCAGAAAGTGATGCTTGAGGAGGTGAATTTTTGAGGTTTCTCTTGTCAAATGGCAGCTTTGAGAAAAAGCATTTTCCCTGCGCCTTCGGTGACATTTCATCTTCATTGTTCGAGTTCTTTACAGCTGCGACGTGCTCGAATATCGGAAGAATTTCGAAATCATTTTCGAGAACGAAGACGGTAAAGTTTGCGAAATCTATCTAAAACAATCGTATATAATAATAATAATAATAATAATAATAATAATAATAATAATAATAATAATAATAATAATTGTCTGCATATTATATATGCACATATGCATACAGACATACACATTATAGGTTTCAGTAAGACGGGATGGTTTAGGTAATCCATTATACTGTAGTTACATTTATTCATCATACTTAATGATTTCTATTTTGTTGTGGATATCTTTTTAACGCTTTAGTATTTGATGAAAATGTAAGCGGTAATAAGCGCATCGCAGGATTACCTAACATTTATTTCAAGAAATTAGTTGTCTACATCCAACAAAAATTGAACAACAAAGCCTTTATGCATTTTCTTGCCCACGAAATGCTGCTTTTTTTCTAAGAAGAAGAAAAAGGACAACAGAGAGACTACAAACATCTCTGTCCGCGTCACGTCCGCAAATAGCACATTATAACGGGCTTAACAAAAACCCGGAAAAATTGTCGACAAAATCTGAAAGGGATTAGAAAGCGTATATTCAAGCGAGTCATTTAGTGCTGATGAGTCTGTTACTAATGCATTCCTAAATCGATCGATCGATCGAGAGAGGGAGAGAGGCTTAATGCCTTATCTTCATTATTAAAACTCATGCCTTTAGTAACGCGTGAACGTGACATTCTATTCAGCGATATTTTATATTCCCTGTGATGATACTCGCTCCTCCATTCGTCAACCCAATTGCGTGTAAATAAGATAAAATATCCCTGCGTGTGTGTGTGTGTGTGGACGTGATACTGAAGAAGATAAACTGAATGAATAACACCCTCTAGCATAATACATTACAGTGCATACATTACGCTTTACCTATTGGAAAGCCAATTCGTATTCAGAACTGGGTCATTATCTCGACATAAAAAACACCATCTGATTTATTACGGCACACTGGCTTTGCTTTTCCACAAATGTAATATTTATGCGTCTATGTTCATGTAGTCCACCGGCAGCTGAATATCATGGTTTAGTGATGTCTTTCTTACATGCTAGTTGAATGAGGTATAAGGTGTTACTTATGTTATTGCTGTCATCATTCATATTTTTCTTTGCTGTTACCTGGATGTACTAGACAAGTGAGAGTGAAAGGGAGAAAATAAAATGTCTAAAAAATGAAATTATGGAAGGATTCTCTAGAAATGAATAAATGTTCCTTAATATCTGAAGGTTACTGGGGAGCATAGGGTTATATTGGAAGGTAAGAGTGTACTTAGCAAATCTGCTTTGAATAAATAGGATAAGAATCAACAGTAGCTAATAGAGAGAAACAGACTATAGGATTTTATTCCGTTTAGGTCAATTAGAAATTCGTTTAACTTAATTTGGGTAACAAAGATCTTATCTTGATTAAACCATAATGAAATTCAAAAGGGTAGGCTTTTAGCGTTAAAATAAATAAAAAAGAAATACAGAACTGGGTTTGCGAAGAGAAAAAATTCTTTGTTTAGACAGAACTGTGAGACTAACGTTTCTGTCAAATATATTGTCTGTATGCATGGTAAGCGGATATTTTGCTCTCTCTCTCTCTCTCTCTCTCTCTCTCTCTCTCTCTCTCTCTCTCTCTCTCTCTCAAACACGCATATACACATACAGTTACAAAACAAGCGAATATATCAAATCTAACCCATAATGACATTATTACATAAACAAAATGTAAAATTTGTAAACTTCAGAATCAAGCATATAAAAGACTGTAAATGGCACCATCAAATATGAGTAAATTCAAATGAGAAAATGGAGAATACACTTCAAGACGAGCATAAAGAAATACACCCACAAGGGGGGAATAAATTCTCAACCCATTCTGATGGCCTTATAAATCATGATGTTCTCGCCTCCAAAAGCATACCTCATTTGTTATGGTCCTCTTAACTGGAGTACGGAATATAATGTTGGACATCACTCTTCATCCCGGCGTTTATAAATTACGATGCGAGACCATTACTAATTTTTCTTTTAATTTTGCAGTGGCACAGATACGAGTTCACTATCGTGGACAGAAGGGGTGTACATTCTCTCAATGATGAGAGTGTGAATCTTTATTGTTATACAGTATGAAAGGAACTGGGGGAATGTATCGTAAACGAAAAAAATCAAAACATTAAAGAAAAAAATCAAAAATAATAATAAAATATTTAATAATAATTATAATAATAATAATAATAATAATAATAATAATAATAATAATAATAATAATAATAATTATTAATATTATTATTCAGAAGGTCAAGCCTATTCCTATGGAACAAGCCTACAAGGGCCATTGGCCATTTTTCTCTTAAGAAGAATGTAGAAATGATAAAGTATTTTTAATATGTACTGAAATTCAAATATTTGCAAATTGGTATAATCCTTTAAGGAAAGTCATAACAGAAATGTAATTCAATCAACTGCCTAATTGCCAGAATACTGACTTGACAAATTAAACCTGACACAAACGACCTGATTTGAAGAGATCCGAACAACGTTTCTTACATCACCGAGTAATGGTAACGTTTGTCAATAGACGAAATAAATAAAACACTAACAGCGTGAAACAACTCGACAGAAAATTTACTAAAACATCAAAGAAGAACAAAGGCACATGGAAAAATGGTTTGCCGAAAAAAATGGAAAATTAGCAACAGACCTTATTCCTTAGAGAGAGAGAGAGAGAGAGTTCATGTTTGTTGCGATCACATATCATTGAGTAACCCGTTAACACACACACACACAGACACATACACAATGAATAATATCAGATGTTAAACAGGAAGGAGACAGATATTGCCACATGCACTGATAAAAATATAAAGCATTTACTGAATATTTCAAAATTATATATATTGGTGGGTGTCGGTATTATCCAGCATTATCTACAAAAAATAGATATTACTGAAACTTTATAGGTTAACGAGGCCAGTCGTTATTCAGTTGTCAATCATTATTTACGCAAAATACGATAGAGATATTACTGGAATTTTTTTACGATCGTTGCTTTATGAAACGGTGTTATGATAACATAGACTTTTATGATAAAGCCTTGTCCGTTTTATCCTTCTGGTGTTATGTCACGAATAAAATAATGATTCTTGATTTAGCAGCATCTGTCACTGATGTTTTGTTTTTACGTAATAGCTCAAAATACTTTCTATAAAAAGTTACTAATAGAATAAATACATTCGACAAGGAAATTTTCATAGATCAAAATAAATTCGACAAGGAAATTTTTTATTGATCCCAATACCTTCGACAAGGTAATTTTAATAGATCAAAATACATTCGACAAGAAAATTCTAATAGAACAAAATACATTCGACTAGGAAATTTTAATAGATCAAAATACATTTGATAAGGTAATTTTAATAGATCAAAATACATTCGATAAGAAAACTCTAATAGAACAAAATACATTCGACAAGGAAATTTTAATAGATCAAAATACATTCGACAAGGAAATTTTAATAGATCAAAATACATTCGACAAGGATATTTTTATAGATCATAATACCTTCGACAAGGTCATTTTAATAGCTCAAAATACATTTGACAGGGAAATTCTAATAGAAAAAAATACATTCGATGAAGAAATTTTAATAGATCAAAATGTATTCGACAAGGACGTTTTCATAAATCAAAATACATTCGACAAGGAAATTCTTATAGATCATTATACATTCAACAATGTAATATTAATAGATCAAAATACATTCGACAAGGAAATTTTAACAGATCAAAATACATTTGAAAATGCAATCCTTTAAGTTAATTAGTAGACACAATCTTGTATTTCACGAAGACACATTTTAGAAAAAGTAGCATATATAAATATATATATATATATATATATATATATATATATATATATATAATATATACATATATATATATATATATATATATATATATATATATAACTGTTTATATATATATATATATATATATATATAACTGTTTTCAATAACGAAAAGACCCTCGCATAAATATCAAGCTAAAAGTCTGCAAGATATTAATATCAGTACCTGCTCACGTTTAATGAACTGTCTAGAATTCCAACACGGAAATAAATCAGACTTATTTCATTAAAGGATATTTGCTTCGTTTTCATATATAAGGACCATAAACCACATCTAGATGGGAAGTGCTTTTAAGGTAATTATATTAATATAATTTATTTCAACATATTTAACGGCCACGAAACAGCGTACAATCATTTGAACTTTCTTTGTTTCGAAATGATTTGTGTCTTATAAAAAGCTTTGAATTTTAGCGCTGCGTAGAGCGATCCTTTTAAGTAGCATTACGAGACTAATTAAATTTTATTGCACGCACTACGAAAATTGTATACAATATTCCCAATCCTTTTTAAAACAATGATTCCTTCACTATTTATTGTACGTCTTTTAACACTTTTACTTGAAGCATATTTCCTATTGCACTTATTTTTATTCCTACATCTGATGCTGCATAAATAAGACTTTAACTTTTCAGAAAGAATCTTCTCTTGATTTTAGACAAAATTTTGATATCTTAGGTTACATTTTCGTCGATCTCCCGTGACGCTTTTAGCATACAAAGGGTTTTCTTTTTCCCATATCATTACTACCACTGTTATTTCTAGTTTTAATAATAATAATAATAATAATAATAATAATAATAATAATAATAATAATAATAATAATATGTCCTGTTAAATAGGATGGCTAAATCACTCGAGTGAATTTTCTATTGAGTTTTCTCAGTTTTGCAGTATAATAATAATAATAATAATAATAATAATAATAATAATAATAATAATAATAATAATAATAATAATAATAACAATAATAATAATAATAATAATAAATATAATAATATAATAATAAATAATTATTATTACTATTATTATTATTATTATTATTATTAATATTATTAGGAGGCATTCTTGCCTTACAGTTGGAGTTAAGGACTTGAGCAGAGTGGATATAGTGCTGGTCTGTTATTATTATTATTATTATTATTATTATTATTATTATTATTATTATTATTATTATTATTATTACGCAAGAAATTATCAATAATTTACCATCCTTAAACATGTTGTTCCTTTTGGCTTCCTCTTCCGAAACATTTATCTGTGAATACAAGTTTATTTACAGAGTGTAATATAACACGAATGACATTTTTTAATGTCAATCATAACAAAATTTCTCAGCCAGTAAAACATAATCATACACTTTCAAAATAATTATGTAACAGAACAATGATATTAATTGTGTAGATGCTTTTAGATAAAATATATAAAAATGGTGATTGAATTTAACATATCTACATAATCCGAGTAAATTACTCACATTTCAATCAAAAGGTATCTGAACATTTCGCTGTTTCTAATTCATCCTGATAAAGATTAAAGGTGATGTCCATTAGAATCTGAACGTATAGAAACGCAATATGTTTGCTCGCCGTACGAAATTGGCCAAAGTGAGCGAATGCGAGCTGAATAAGAATAATATATATTGTATAATATATATATATATATATATATATATATATATATATATATATATATATGTATATATATATATATATATATATATATCTGTTTACTGTTTGCAAACAGGCAAAATTATAATTTGAGCCGTTTAGAATGCAAGCGCATGTAGCATTATTTGCAAAATAAAATCCAGAAAGTCATTAATAAAAAACACGTGAAATTCCTGTCAGCGGAATTCCGTGGCATTTAACAACTGAAATTATCTCATTTCATTAAAATAAAAAATGTTCAGGAGAGGAATCACCGGCGATTGAACCTTCCCTATTATGAAATCAATTACGCTGCTGTAATATGTAGCGTTTTTAACACCGAAAAAAATGCCCTCATCATTGAATGATAATTTTGGAATTATGTCGAAAAGTTGGAATTTTAGTAGTCTTCGTAGGACGGGGGTGGGGGTGGGGGACGTGTTTATTACAATCTAACTGGATAGCTCTCCGTGTAAATGTGTAAATTAAACTCTGATCTCTCTCTCACTCTATGTATATAATTATATATATTGTATATATACACATATCTATCTATCTATCTATCTATCGATAGATAGATAGATAGATAGATAGATAGATAGATAGAAATATTATATATACATATATGCATATATATGTATGTGTAAATATACATACGTATATATATGTATATATCCATATATATAAAAGTAAATGTTTGTATATAAGTTTAGCTCCTATAGAAATCCAAACTGCTCGCCAGACCCAGACAAAATTTTGCACACGGCCTCTATGTCACTCCAGAAAGGTTCTAACTCAAAATCAAACCCCTATCCCGTGACAGACATGCAAACACAGACAAAACAAGTGAAATTTTCGTTTTTACCTCACCTTTTCCTTCAGTTTTCTGTGTTTATTCTCATTTTTCACCTGACGCTGCCAGAAGTATGATTAACCTACAACAATAAATCCCCTACATCATCAATTTTTTTTATCAGAATTTACGTGAATTTTTATAATAATTTATGATAATAATTAAGATAATTGTTTATTACCTCGATAAATGACAGATGGGGATGACAGAGGAAAAAATATGTACCTGGAATCCAACACAATTGAAGAATTAGCAGACCTACCAAAACAGGGTTTATATTTAAGAGGTTTTACAAAGGATTAGGCTCAACGGCTCCAAGGCAGGGACAGGACAATTAAAAGATTATACAAGGAAGGTGACTGACCACTAAAAATTGTTATTAAAGTACAACTCACTAATTCTCATTGTGGTAAACAATAAAAATGTTTACAAGGTGAGCATTTTTACAAAAAACATATATATTAAACATAAAATACATAGGAAATATATATAAACATAGGAAACATATATAAGGTAATTAATTTTTAATTAAATCAGGGATTATCTTTTAGGTAATTCTTGAACATTTTACTTATAAAGGTGTCCAAATAATACATGCCAGTGCTAAGATTAAAATTACAACTGGAAGTAAGCAGTATAATAGCAGATTATAAAAGATTTCGTGAGGAGAAATCTTTCGATCTGGCAATCATTGAAATTTCAGTCCAATTTATCCTGTGAGAGTTTTCACTTTAATTGTGCTGTCCCTGCTTCTGAGCAGTTGAGCCTAATCCTTTGTAAAACCGGTCAAGACCTACCCCTGTCTCTTATTTTCACCTGTAGTGATGTTATAAATTATAATATATATATATATATATATATATATATATATATATATATATATATATATATATATATATATATATATATATATATATATATATGTAGAAGTTAAGAGGGTAGTGGTTATTAGAATTACTATATATATATATACATATATATATATATATATATATATATATATATATATATATTATATATATATATATATATATATATATATGTATATATAATATATATATATACATAAACAGTTTTATATATATATATATATATATATATATATATATATATATATATATATATATATATATATATGTATATATAATATATATACACACACAAACAGTTTTCATGTACGTTTGCTTTATACTAGATCAATATATATATATATATATATATATACATAATATATATATATATATATATATATATATATATATATATATATATATATATGTATATATATATATATCACATTACCACAGTGTGAAAAAATAAGACAAGGTCTGACTTTTTTATTTCCAGCAATTGATTGAAGGGCTGACGCATATTATTAGACGTCTCAAATATATATACTACATAAATAGTACTGACGAACATACACAACCGTTTGAGACTACAGATCCACCCACAGGCGGGTGTCAAGGTAGGAGTGGCCTTCAAAACTCATTTGGCCAAATATCACAATATACTCTCAGGGGACAATACTGATAAACGTACCAACCACGTGTCAGCGAGGCGGGGTTGGAAAACTCATTAGCACTAGTGCCCCCTACTGTGTTTACAAATATGATAATCTTAGTTCCATACATCTCTACTGCCTACCTTAAAATTTAGACAATTTACAAATTTCTTGTGATATTAGAGGATCAAGTTCATACATCCCTTGACTGATATTCGTATTATGCCGGTAACTTTCTTTTATAAAGCTAGATTCAGTGATATTCTTTTCCAGTGCGTATTAGCATATACAATCCTTTTTGCCCTTCCCAGCTGATAGCATGATTGTTCCCACTAACATGTACAAAAATATCACTGTTCCCCTGTGCATATCTCACACATTTTTTATGCTGTTGTATTCCCTTTTCCAGTGCTTTACCCATTTGGCCATTATAATGTTGTCACAAGACTCACATGGAATTTTATGTATACACCCTTTAGTGTTATCGGGAGAGTTGTTGATAAGTACATGTTTCATTGTTTTATTGTTCTTAAATGCGACATTAGCACCAAAATTCTTAAGAAGATGGGGATGTATTTCATATTATTATTATAAGGCAGTACAAGCAAATTTTTTGTGTTGTAAGGTTCTTTTTGGTTTGATACATATTTTTTTTGCCGCTTATAATGCACTGTTTAATACACTCAGGATAGATATACATATATATATATATATATATATATATATATATATATATATATAAAAAACACACACACAATATATATATATATATATATATATATATATATATATATATATATATATATATATATATATATATATATATACATATACATACATACACACACACAGTTTACGCGTTCGTGCGTGCGTTTGCTGTATACTACATCAAACTAAAACCGCGGAAACCAAAACAACAGATTTTCACCAAATACAGGAAATTGCGCTTTCCCCTCTGCATCCCAACAACCCTCTGAGAGGCTCCTCCCTCCTAAGAGGGCTTTGACTGTCACACTCTGCCCGAGGGAAAGACCTCGCAAGGATTTCTTATTTACGGCACCAGAGGAAAGAAAGGGGGAAGATCCTTCATGAAGGAATTTCCATTTAAGCAAGTTAGAATGCGGTCTTGCTTTCTTGTAAAAGGAAAGTAAATATTTTTTACATCATCGGGATGTCGAACTTAAATTTATTAATCATATTTGCTTTCAGATATGCGTGTTAATTACGTAATTTGTAAGGTAGTTTTAATATAAGGGTAATACAATTATTGTGTTTTCATAGCATCCTATGAAACCGCAATATTGGTATAAATATATAGGTGTAAAATCAAATAACTTATCTCATAAATTATCCAAAACTTGCGTCTGCGTAGCGGGAAATAAGATAGTGGCCATCAATTAAATAATTAAAAAGAAACATTGTTTTGAGAAACACGGATGAGTTCGGGGCCAGTTTTGTGTTTAGAAAATATGAATAATGTAACGCCAAATTTTTATACTTCAATAAACATGAGGCAAAGACACAGTAAATACTATGGGAGTTCCTACAACTCCACTTGCTCTGAGGTCATGTGAGAGCATAATTTCTGGAATATATTGGAACAGCAACTCTTCAATGGTAATTGGTTAGCGACTTAGCAAATATTCAAATTTACCAGAACACCAATAAACAAGTATGAATGCAGATATATTTACATAACATATTCACCCCCAGGTGATAATGGCTGTTGAATGAATATTCCTCCCTCATTAAAACCTCAAAAGGCCGCATGCGACCTTTTAAAATGCAGCGCCAGAGAACGAAACCCTTACATTAGGGCTTAAAGAACGAGGCCTTTTATTAGAGCTTAATGAACGCGGCCTTTCCAGTAAGTCTTACTGGCGGAACCATACCATTACTCAAAGTCCAGCATTAAGTTTGAATGATTTTCTGGAAAATGTCACTTATTCGTTTTAAGCATTTTTTGAAGAAGTTGTTCTTTTCTCAGATGTAAAAAACGCTGGGTATAGCATAGACGACTGGTTGTTTGAGCTGCGAAGATGAGTAAAATCTGTGAAATGGCTGTTACAACATGACCACAAAAAAATTTGTTCTTTCCACGTGAAAAACATCACTATAAAATAGAATTTTTCTTTATAAACGACTGAGATACCTTCATTGGTCACTGCCTTCCAACGCTATGTAATTCAAAGGGCCCTGTGAAATTCCATCAATCACTTCTTCCTGGTACGTACTTTATCGTTCCATAAATCTCCACTCATCTCCAGCCTCCTTCTTATAGCCCTGATCTAGGAAGGCCTGGGTCTTCCAACATTATTGGTGTACATAGAGGCAAGAAATGTCCAAGGCATCTCCATCCCCTTTCATCATTATCTTGTGTACTTAATTATGAACTTCTGCAGTTTCTTTGCGTATCATTTCTAATTCTGTCCTGTCTCGAACTCCTAACATCTCCTCCTTGAAGGTTTTAATGAAGAATAAAAAGAAAAAGGAAATAGATTAATGTGAAAATAGAAGAGATACATAAATTGTGTATACCATGATAAAACAACTTAATGGCAGCTCCAAAGAAAAAGAAAAGAAAAAGGAACATAGCTACCTCAATACAGATAATGCTACCTTTAAGCCAGAAATTAATTTGAATTAACTTATTTCTGAATTTTAAATTCATTTTAATATGCTTGAAATAACATTTTATGGTTTTTAGATATAACTTTTATATTCCTGTTTTTTTAAAGAACACAAATATCTTAATTTTAAACGAAACCTAATTTTAGCTAAGATATGATTTAGCAATGAATTGGTTTAAGAGAGAACGAACAGGCAAACTAATCCTAGTCCCTTTCTAAAAATCTTAGAGAACGATTTAGAGAGAGTGAGAGGAGAGAGAGAGATAGAGAGAGAGAGAGAGAGAGAGAGAGATTTTGCTGATACACTTTTAAAATCATCTTGCAAATACTACAGCTTGATGGCAAAGATTTAACTTTCCTCTAAGAAATTGATCTTAAGATTCATCTCTGAGACTGAAATGAATTTGCAGCTGGAGAGTGACCAAAAACTTTTTTCGACTCTCTTGTTTTCTTCAACGTTCAAAACCGACGCCATGGAATGTTGATCATAAATAACCAGCGAATCATTTCTGAGAGAAGAGAGAGAGAGATGAAAAGTCTCAGTCCAAGTTAAAACGCATCGTGCAAAACGCAACCGATAGCTTGCAATTTGACGGAAACCCTTGTCAGAGAGAATTGCTTTCTTGAGAGAGAGAGAGAGAGTGAGATGCGCTTCACGAAAGTTCATCGTAAACTGATAGCTCGTACACTGACTGATAAGCAATCATGAATTGGTTTAGAGAGAGAGAGAGAGAGAAAAAGCTTTCTCCAGTCCATGTTAAAACGCATGAGCAGAACTGATAGCTTGCAATATTAACTGGACAAATAATCAGAGAAACTGGTTTGAAGAGAGAGAGAGAGAGAGAGAGAGAGAGAGAGAGAGAGAGAGAGAGAGAGAGAGGAGAGAGAGAAGAGAGATAAAACTTGCCTGTCCACGTTAAAGTTCATCGTGCAAAACTGACAGCTTGCAATGCTGACTTGACAAGTAATCAGTGAACGGTTTAGGAGAGAGAGAGAGAGAGAGAGAGAGAGAGAGAGAGAGAGAGAGAGAGAGAGAGAGGTGGAGAGAGATAAAATTAACGTCCATGATAGATTCATCAACGTGCAAAACCTTACAACTTGATTATTGACTCCCTGAAGAAATTATCTGAAATCAAGATTTTACGCAAGTGACTTTTTATAGTTTCTGATGAGTGACTAAACTAGTTTTCTAGATTTTTTGAAGCAGCCACTTCTAAGACCATGGGTTTCAATCAAAAGATTTTTTTTCTTATCCTCTGTAGGAAAATTTATATATACTAATGGTTGTTGATTTAAAGGAAGCGTTATTTTCACTAATAAAAAAATATTTAAAATCGGGATGAATAAGAAAGTAGATTAACTGTACACACATTTGTAAAAAGAATTGGAAGAAAGGATATGAAATTTGAGGGAAGAAGAGGGAAGAAGGGGGAGATGAAAAGGGAAGATGGAAAGGCAAAAGAGAGGAAATGAAGACAGAGAAATGAAGACATGAGATAATGAAGGAGAACATTAATATTCATATGTATATATATACATATATATATATATATATATATATATATATATATATATATATATATGACACATTCATAAATCATAATAATCTGTATAGGACTTCTACGTGTGGAGTCTGATAATACAAATGACTGCATGTGAGATACATCTCACATTTTCACACAACATTTGCATAACATATTGTCGTTTGGGAACAAATGGTATATATATATATATACTTATCTACGAGTTACCCGAGATATATGGTATATATATATAGGAAAGATAAATAGTATATAAAGACTATATGGGGTATATAAAAATGCAAAACATATATCTAAATCATGCAAAACATACATAAAGTGGACACACAACACACACACATGAGACACACAATGCAAAATAGTGTATGAGACTTTAAATAAATCATATGAATTTTTAAAAAATGTAATATATATATATATATTAAAAATGTGTGCAAATGGTGTACTGAAGTAATGGAAAACATATGGATTTAAAAATCACATAACTTATATATGGTAAGGACATATCTACTACTTAAAAATGCAAATCATATGGCATACAAAATGGCTAAAACACTCAGTCTCTGTATGTTTCAAAAGACAAAACATTTGCATACTTAAATGCAAAACATGGACCCGGAAAATGCAAAGCATAATGGGACTTAAATGCCCTGAGAATATGTGTACTTTAGAAAGACAAAATGGGGACTTCAAATGCAAACATGTGGAATTAAAAACTGTAAAACATATGGAACTTAAAATAAAAGTTAAAACATATGGGACTTCAAAAATGGAAACTTATAGGCTTAAAACTGCAAAACATATAGGAACTTAAATATGCAAAACATATGGTTCTTAAAAAGGCAAAACATATGGGAGATAAAAATTGCAAAAACATGGGACTTAAAAACGCAAACATATGGGACTTAAATATGCAAAACATATATGAATTTAAAAATGCAAACATAATGGACCTAAAGAAATGCAAAACGTATGGGGAGTTAAAATGCAAAACATATGATTTAAAAAAATGTGTAAACATATGGGACTTTAAAATGCAAAACGTACCCGACTTGAAAAATGCAAATATATGGAATTTTAAAAATGCAAAACATACCTGACTTGAAAAATGCAAAACATATGGAACTTTAAAAATGCAAAACATAACTGATTACGAAAATAGGTCAAAGACTGCTGGAACCTTAAAATGCAAACACAGGGGACTTCAAATGAAAATGTGAAACTTAAAAATCCAATGATATGGTTGAAAATGAAAATATTAATTTAAGAATACAAACATATGGGAGTTAAAAAATGCGAAACATAGGAATTAAACAATAATGCAAAGTAACTGGGAGACTTTAAATGCAAAACATTAGGACTGAAAAAATGCAAAAACATTGGGAATTGGAAAATGCAAACGTATGGAACAAAATGAAAACATGACACAAAAAGTAAAAAAAAAACATTTGGGACTTAAAAAAATGGAAAACATATGGGGCATAAAAAGTACAAAACATACGGGACTTAAAAAAATGCAAAACATATGGGTGTTAAAAAAGTACCAAACATATGGGACTTTAAACAATGCAAAAACATATGTGACTTAGAAAATGCAAAACATATGGGACTTAAAACTGCAAAAACTTATGGGACTTAAGGAATCTTGAAACAAAGTTTCTAGTTATTTGAAAGAAGACTGAAAGACATTTACTGAATAATATAAGAGGAGATTTGTTTGAATTGGGACAAGTTTAAGAGGAGACCTGTATGAACTGAAAATATAAGAGGTAGATTTGCTTGAATTTAATCTAGAGACGACTGACATGGATGACTTCAGTCTTACCTCCACATGACTACTCATTTATATTTGAGATTATTATGTGAAATCCACAGTAGTATGAGAGATTGGCTTCAGTCTCATAGTATGAGATTACATTCCTACATGTATGAGATTATGAAATTCCTACATAGTATGAGATTACAAATTCCTAAATAGTATGAGATTATGTGCATTAAAATATCAATACACTTCAACTAATTACTTAAGGTAATATGCAAATATAGCTTGAATTCCATTGACACTGAACTTTAGATTTAACTACTAACAGAAATATCCATTAAATTTTGAGTGCATGATATACAACAGAAAATTACAGCCCCTGATCACACACAATACACACAATAATACAAAGAGAGTAGAGAGAGAGAGAGAGAGAGAGAGAGAGAGAGAGAGAGAGAGAGAGAGAGAGAGAGAGAATTTTAACATATTTTGATGAAAGTGGTCCAATGTAGTTTTTTCTTATGAACCTAATATGTACGGCATAGTAAGCATAATTTTTTTTTGGTAAGTTATTAACTGATATTATTTATTATTCAAGGTTTTAATAACTCAGAGAGAGAGAGATAGAGAGAGAGAGAGAGAGAGAGAGAGAGAGAGAGAGAATTTTAATTTGCTGTATGTGTTAATTGTTTCTCTGTTGAAAATGGAAGGATCATTCTCAAATTCACTAAATTTGTTATTGATGATTTTTCAAAACAAGAAAATTTTTATATTTACTGGAAAAGAATGAAAAAAAAATTCAAATATCTAATAGTGAACGGTAACTAGCTAACAGGGAAAATATTAACTATGGAGGTGGAGGGTGTAGATGAGGAGGATGTAAGAATTCACTGGCGGGATGAGAAATTGAGAGAATTTAGGAAGGCGAAGCTTGAAAGCCAATGGAAAGAACTGTATGACGGAGAGAAACGTTAGGATAGATGATGAGTTAACTAGGGTGACTAAACATTCTTATGAATGAAATAACTCATAAATGGAGTGTGGGATGGTTGATGCTTGCAGATGAAACTGTACTGATAGGGAACAGTGAGGAAAAGCTTCAGTGTAAAGTCTTTACTACCTCTCTCTCTCTCTCTCTCGAACTTTCAGTCTTGAACTTTCGAATCTTGAGTCCAATGATGAGTCCAAGATTTGAATAAAATTGAGCGGGTATTAAAAAAAACAGTACTGAGAAATAAACAAACTTTCATTTCCATCAACAAAGACTTTACAAAAACTATTAAAAATTAAACAAAAACACCGCAAGAGGTTTAAGTTATTATTAAATTTGAAAGAGAAAATTTTCCACCTATATTTTTCATATATTTTGAATTTTATACAAGAAAAATATTACAAAGATTGGAAGGAATGAATTTTAAACAATAACAGATAAACCGACACCGTGAAAAAATAGTTTAGTCGACTTCACTTCCAATACTAAAGATTATGAGTAATTCTCTCTCTCTCTCTCTCTTTTTACATAAACATCAAAGCAAGGAAAACTTCCAAACCCAAACGCCTGGCTGTAAGAGACACGGAGACTTTTAAAACTCTGGTATGGTTTCTTTTACGTTATTTTTTCTGAAAGTTTTACCACACACGCACACAAATACAACACATACACATACACACAAGTAAACACGTAGACAAGCACACATAAACACGCACGCAGGGACACACTTAGACACAAAACATTTCTATAACATAATATATATATATATATATATATATATATATATATATATATATATATATATATATATATATATGCTATATATATATACATATACGGTGTTACAGGAACAGGGAATATTCGGAAAAGCATATCCAGAGGAAGACGGACGAAAACCACACATCACTAGGGTTGTCTTATGTATTTTAAAACCAACGTTTTCGTAATTTTTGTACTGAATTACATCCAGGCTGTGCACAAGAAAAGATAAAAACAGTTATAAAGTACAGTCTTAGAATACATTTAAAATGTTACAGTAAGAATGAAATAAATAAGAATAAAAACAAACCAACCTAGACAGTGAAACAGTAAGGAACTAAATGGAAAGAAGCCACCACAGTAAGGGAGTTAAGCTAAATACAGTTGACCAGCGGATGTATGAGTATTTAATGATGGTACAGGATTGTTTATAACAACGACTTAAGACTGTTAAGTCTTGAGGGTTGGCAGTATGACCGATGACGCTAAAATCTTTGTTCTCAACGTAGGTTTTACATTGTTTGAATGGTTCCTGATGTTGGAGTGTCTGGGTTCGAGATTCTGCCACCTGTATATATATATATATATATATATATATATATATATATATATATATATATATATATATATATATATATATATATGAAAATAAGAAGGACCATAAAACACTATTTAAACGTTGAAACCATATATTTAGGCACTTGTTTCTGCCCTGTTCACTGGTAGAATATGGACAGGTGGAAAGTTACAATGGTATATATGTCAAAACATGAAGGTGTGGCCTTAGGCCTCCAATGTTATGGAGGTGGCGTTTCTTAAGAAGGAGGAGAATGACCAAATTCCCTGTGGTTTTTGGCCTCATTAGCTCCTGTTTGGCGATGGATCTGGTGGTCGTGTTTCTTGGAATATTCTTCAGAGAGGGTTTAGGATTAAGGTGTCGATGGCATCCGCTTCCAATGTCCTCCTGACAGGTTCATATTGTTGGTTTGATTGATGATAGCAGATTCCAGCATCTTTCTTTTGTACGGACAGCTACTCTTGAAAACCAACTCACCCCCACTCCAGTTAATGACATGCCCTGTGTATTCTGATATGTAGGAAAATTCCAGAACTCTCCCAAGCGTAACGTACTGATCTTTTATGCTCTGTTATTAATCTTCGAGAGGATCTACCTGTCTCCCCACATAGATGTCATGACAATTGCTGCTCGGCATCTTGTAAAACTCCGCTTCTTCCCTTTTGTTATTTAAGTATACGTTAATGAGCGAACTCCTGATGATTTGGGATAATGGAAAATGAAAGGATTATTAGAACTGAGTTGTTAGGTGGCCCTTTTGGATGTTTTTCTCATCTATGGAAGCTTTATTTTGTTGTTGGAAATCTATTTGTCTGTTGTGGTGGGGCCCCTGTATCAGTATATTTTATTCGCTTTGTTAACCCCTCTCGATAATGTGTGGTGGATAGAGCAGTTATGCGTTAGGTGTTGGCGGATCGTGTTAAATTCTTTATCCAGGTACTCATTTGAACATATCCTAAGTCCTCTGAGGAATAAGTTGCACCCTACCATGATTTTTACGGAGACGTAGTGATAGCTTAAGAAATGAATGGTGGAGACAGCGAAGGTGGGTTTTTCTATATACTGTAAATGCATACCTGTTCTGTTTCTTATGATCAGTACATCTAGGAACCGCAGTTTTCCGTCCTTTCCCATTGTTTTTAAATTTATGGTCGGAACTAACGAATTTAGCCTATTAAAAATTCATTAAAGTCCCCCAGCTATTGTCCCAGAAAGCAAAGATATCATCTACGTATCTAAGCCAGATCATATTATGGGGTTTGATAGATTCGACAAAAGTTCTGTTTCGAAATATTCCATGTACAAGTTTGTTAGAAGGGGTGATAGGGGACTTCCCATGCTACAGCCAAATTTTTGTTTGTAAAATTACCATTGAAAGAAAACACGTTGTTAGTTACACAGAGGTTGATAAGTTTTAAAGTTTTATCTATGCCAAGAGGAAAATGGTCTTCATATGGTTGTAACTTCCTCTCTAAGAAAGACAACACGTCGGCAATCGGGACTTTAGTAAATAATGACTCCTATCGTCTAGGCTGAGCAATTTGATGTTGTTTGAGGGGATGTTTAAACTATTAAATTTTTGTATGAAATCCTCTGCATGTTTGACGGGAGGATGAGAAGGTCTTGGTAGGGTGATAAATAAGTCTGGCGAGCCACTTTACTAATTTGTATGAAAGAGCCCCAAGTAGATATTATATGCGAAGGAACTCTATACCTTATGTTTTGGGAGGCCGTAAAAATAGGGGAGAGAGGGGAAGTTGATTACCTTGAATGTCTCTAGTAATTTATGTCTTTTTTATTGCCCTATGTAATTTAACTGATTTGTTAAATTGAGGTTAACATTATTGTGGGATCTTTCGTTAATTTGTCAGTAGGTCTCCTGCATCATAGAAGTTCTTTGAACTTTGTATTGATGTATGTCTCCTGTCTAACAGAACTATTTTCCTGTCTTTGTCAGATTTTGTGATGATGATATCCCCTTTTCTTAAGCTAACTTAATGCATCTGAATCTTTTCTTGGAGCGAATTGTTGTTATTTTGCCCAAGACATTTAGCAAAATGCCTTGAGACATGCCTCTTTCTTGTCATAATTGTTTTTTGCAAAATGTTTATCAAAAACAACTAGGAAATTAAGATTACTCTCAGGACCAGGTTTTAGAGCAGATACCTCAAGATTTAAAAACGGTCTGTTCTTCTGCAGTGAGGGGATGGTTAGAGAGATTCAGCACATTATTGGGAAGGCCAAGATTATTCCATGTATTGCTGTTTTCCTAATCAGTCTTTTTAATTTGTAGCACAAATTTCTGGAGGGACTCACTGTTTTCAATAGCACCTGATAGCACAAATTATGAAAGATATCTGTACATACCATCATCCCTGCACATGAGGGCGAAGTGACGTGGCTAGCTCACTTATTTTTCTTCTAATCCCGCAGATGTCTTGGTGGAAGTGGCTTGTATTCTGTCTTGGAGGAATGTGCGGATGGAGTCAGAAATGGGTCTGACGCCGATGTCAACGTGTGAAACTGTACATTTGGGAGAAACTTGTTCCTGTAGGCATTCTTGTATGAAAATTTCTCTGATTCTTCCTCTTGTGTAACCCCTGTACTAGCCGTTCATGCCGTCTAAAGATGTGCTTGACAGCTGGGTTGAAGGAAAAAACTGGCGTAAACTGTGATGTTCCATAATGGGCAAAAATGAATGTCTTTTCCTGTAATACTACAGTGTAATATGAAAAATAATGAAGGCCCATAAAACACTATTTAAACGTTGAAACCGTATATTTCGGGCACTTGTTTCTGTGCCCCTGTTCACTGGTAGAATATGGACAGGTGGAAAGTTACAATGTATATATGACAAAAACATGAAGGTGTGGCCTTGGGCCTCCGATGTTATGAGTGGCGTTTCTTAAGAAGGAGGAGAATGACCAAATTCCCTGGTGGTTTGGCCTCATTAGCTCCCGTTTGGCGATGGATCTGGCATCGCGTTTCTTAGGTCATCTTCTTCAGGAGGTTTGAGGATTAGGTGTCGATGAGCGTCAGCTTTTTCCAATGTCCTGACAGGTTCATATTGTTGGTTTGATTGATGATAACCCAGATTCCAGCATCTTTCTTTGTATGGACAGCTGCTTGAAAACCAACCTCACTTCACAGTTAATGACATTCCCTGTATTTCTGATATGTAGGGAAATTCAAACTCCGAGCGTAACGTGTACTGGATCTTTTTGTGCTCTGTTATTCTTTGCGAGTGATCTACCTGTCTCGCCTACATAGATGTCATGACAATTGCTAAACGGTATCTTGTAACTCGGCTTCTTCCCCTTTTTGTTATTTAAGTACTCGTTAACGAGCTAACTCCTCGATGGATTTGGGATAATGGAAAATGAAAGGATTATTAGAACTGGTTGTTCGGTGGCCTTGGATGTTTTCTCGTATGGAAGCTTTATTTTGTTGTTGAAATCTATTTGTCTGTTGTGAGTGGGGCCTCTATAGTATATTTTATTCGCTTTGTTAATAGCCCTCTCGATAATGTGTGGTGGATAGAGCAGTTGCGTTAGGTGTTAGGTGTCCGTACAAAAGAAAGATGCTGGAATCTGCTATCATCAATCAAACCAACAATATGAACCTGTCAGGAGGACATTGGAAGCGGACGCCATCGACACCTTAAATCCTCAAACCCCTCTGAAGAAGATGACCCAAGAAATGCGACCGCCAGATCCATCGCCAAACGGAGCTAATGAGGCCAAAAACCACTAGGAATTTGGTTATTCTCTCCCTTCTTAAGAAACGCCACCTCCACAACATGTCGGAGGCCTAAGGCCACACCTTCATGTTTTGTATATATACCATTGTAACTTTCCCACCTGTCCATATTCTACCAGTGAACAGAGGCACAGAAACAAGTGCCTGAAATATGTGAGTTTCAACGTTTAAATAGTGTTTTTATGGGCCTTCTTTTTTCATGTATTACACTGTAGTATTACAGGAAAAGACATTCATATATATATATATATATATATATATACCATATATATATATATATATATATATATATATACAGTATATATACACATTACTTAATACAGATATATTTATTGTACTTCTTACTGATAATATAAAAGTTTGAAGAACAGTTAATTTAATCAGACTAACAATATAATATATATATATATATATATAGTATATATATATATATATATATATATATATATATATATATATATATATATATATATATATATATATATATATATATATATATATATATAATTTATATATAATTTACATGTATCCTTGCCATCGTCTCTTTGCTTACTCATTGTAGGGGTCAGAGTCCTATGCTTTAAGGGGTAGGTACCCAGGCCCCCCTGATAGAAGGGCGAACGTGCACTTTTAGAGGAGTCAGCTTGAAAGGACACTCAGGTAGCAGGCTGAATCACACTATAGGGAATACTCAGGGCATTAGTAACTTCATCCCCTTCCATTAATCCCTTTCTCAATCAAACTCCTGCTGTGTGAGCTTTGTACTGGTTTCTCGAATGTTCCTTACAGATGTCAGCTGATGCCCATGCTGGAAGAAAACAGTATCTACTCTCAGGCAAAATCGACAGTAATATAAGCAGGAGTTGCCCCATGCGCTCGCTCAGTCGTTTTTAGTTGGTAGAGAAGGCTTGTTGTCACTCGGTAGCCGTGACCCACGCCCAACCGGGGCCCCCTATCTCTATGGCACTCTTTCTGTGAACTGGAAACCACTGGCCACAAGCAGCTTAGCCACAAGTGGCTATATGAGGTCTAGAGGAAGACACTGCAGATAATCCAGCTTTATTAAAAAGTGCATGTTGCAAGGCAACCCACGACACGTTATATCGCTCACCCCCGTTTCCTGGATATCCATCTTGCCTGGAGAATTCTGCCCAACTGCTGCAGGCGTATCAACATTGCCGTGTTGCAAGCAACATGTAAATGTAGTTGAATTCTTAAGGAACCTCAGTCTGTATTCCACAAGCCCTGCCTCTTGGCTGTGCTGATAAATTTTATAATTGGCTTTCTTATGGAAGGTAGAATCAGTACTGTATTGTGCTGTTAAATTTTATAACTGATTTTCTTTATTGAAAGTTGCATCAGTATTTATTATTCACAATGCCATAACCTGTGTGCAATAATGTATAATCTTGTATTGATCAGAACTTTCAATTGGCGACCTACCATTAATCTTATATGTGATTTTGTTTGTTCATGTGTTTCATGGTGTTTATGGCTGTCCATGGTGAGTGTTATTTAAGGCATATCTTCATTCATATTGCATTAGAGTAACTAACCCATGTCACATCCGTAAAAGTGGCGATCTAAAGCCAGGATTCTGCAGTCACCTAGCACATTTGCAATTGCTAAAGCTAGACTATTGGAAGTGATTCGAACCTGAAAATAAATAATTTGATTTTGAAAATCTCCACAAGGCAAGACTGGAAAAGGAATGAAAGGTAAGGTGTTGTTAAATCTCAGTGTTTGTTTTATTGAAGAGCGAAAGGTAGTGAATTGTCGAGTAATGCATGCTAATGTCTTGACTTTGTGAATAGGAAGCAAATTCAGCCCCAAAGAAAGCAAAAGCAGATGGCAGCGGAGCAGTTTTGAATTCCAGCTCCACAAAAATTTCCTGAGTCAGTCAGAGCAGTGAGATATCAAGTTACTGATTTACTTGCCACCTTGCATGCCAGCAAGTTGTGCATGAAACTGAATCTTTAGCTAGATTACCTTAGTGCATGGGAGAAAGTGCCAACTTACTCTCAGATAGGGTGGTGGAGACTTTGTCAATCCATAGGACGTAGGTATACCACGTTTGGCAACTCTAGTTCCGCTAAAAATAACTCAGGCTAGCCACTCGTCTCTCACTCAGATACCACCAGCTGTTTGGCCTCGCGCCAGATAATTTCACTCAAAGAGAAAGTTTCACTTAATTCCAAGGTTTTCGTTCATAGAGCAATCACTGGGTCACATGCGTATCACTTACCTAAAGAATTATTTGCATTTCATTCGCATACAAGAAATCAGTTATTAAACTTGTGTCTCGTAAATAAGGAAGACCTTTTTGTCTTAGTGTATGCATGCATATATTCTTTGCATACATGACCAGTAGGCATTGGAGTTCATTCACAACAAACCCACGTGATCCCAGTGATTCATTCATTCGTGTGCATTAGCTACCTTGAATTTCGCACAAGTAAATTACAATCACTGTTGGTAAAATCTGTTACAATTCCTTTACGCTCATGGGAATGGAACACATAATTGTTATCTATTTGAGAACATAGTCATTGCTTTATTTAAAACGCAAACTCCTCGTCAGTATTAATGTGCTACTCATTCGAGAGAAAGAATTTCAGTTATTCTTAAACGTATGCTATTCTTTTACCCGAATTCATAGGAGGCATGTTTTGCTAAATGTTGTGGATATATCACTTGATGAATACAACCACTGATTTACAACAGTCGAGTTTTTAAAAAAATCAGAACCCCAAGGTTATGTGTTAATTAAAATCTCTGAGATAGCCCCTATATTTATTAGTGTATACTTTTTATATTTTATCATGTTACACATCAACCTGTCACGATTTTATGCACACATGTCCACTCTGCTTGTGTAAATTTTCACAAGCCTTTCATTAAACACTCTAGGTTACTGAGCAGGTGCTTGAGCTGCTTAAAAAGAACAGAACGAAAAACCACTAAACCTCTGCATCACGGAATAAACCTGGATGTAAGTTAAACTGAATGCAGTTGAGTGAACTGTGCTGCACTGTAATTCTCATGACTTGCATACGAACCACAAGCAACAACCACACATTGAGTGCAAATCTCCAAGCATGTGTTGACGAATACCACTTAGTCCCAGGCCTGCGGACACAGATCCCGCAGCCCCACCAAGGCTTCCCACGCAGAGCAAACGGAATTGCCACTACTAGTTCCTAAGAACTTGTCACCCACGAGTGCCAACCAAGGGATTATCCCCTTTGCAGTGTGACCGATTTGGTGCATTGCCAGCCGAGTAAGCCATCCGAAGTGTCTTCCCTTTTTCTACTACTCATCGCGTGCGCTGTGCTTCATGCGGAGTGCCATGACTGTACAGTCAGTTAGTGCCGTTCTTCAGAACCCATTGGCACACCACTGCCACCCAAAAAAAAGAGCCCTGTGTTTTACACAAACCATACCTGTGCTATCAGACACTGAGTGCCAACCATTAGCATGTCCACCATCCATACCATGAGTCATTAGGTGTCTGTGAGTCCTAAGAAGTTTTGCTCACCAAGGACTTCTCCATTTAGCATGACAATTTAACAGCACACTCAGCCACAGAACAACCTTTAAACAGGTGCATTCTAGCCTAGGTGTCACCCTCGCAAGGGACACTTTCATAGCATGCTTTTCCATCCACTCTGCCAAGAGCCAAGTGCCCATCCTGTGCCACTGCTTGCACAGCCCTATTCCCAGCTCATTTCAACGCACCTTAACACCCTCAGCAACATGTCACTGGAAAATCACCAAGCCTTCAAGAATATGGGGAAGAGTGCAGGGCTACAGGGAGAGCATTTAACCCAGTGGGTACAGAAGCAGCTTGATGCCATGCTGCAAAGAGAATGGAAGGAGAAAGAAGAACAATGGAAATACGAACTGGCAAAGGAGGAAAGAGAAAGGAAGGAGAGAGAAGAACAATGGAAATACGTGCAAAAACAACGGCAGTATGAACTGGCAAAGGAAGAAGGACAGTGGCAGTAAGAAGGGACAAGGAAGAAAGAGAAAGGAAGGAGAGAGAAGAACAATGGCAGTATGCACTGGCAAAGGCAGAAGAACAGAGGCAGTATGAACTGGCAAAGGAAGAAAGAGAAAGGAAGGAGAAAGAAGAGCAATGGCAACATGAAATCGCTCTAAAGGAAAAGGAGCTTGAGCTGGAGAAAGCCCAACAAGACAATACCACGGCTCTGGCCCAACAAGCAGCTAACCCCACACCTTCCATGCTGCATTCTAATATATCCAGCATTAACTCGCTCATGCCAACATGGACTGATGATGAGCCAGAGGTGTGGCTGGAAGAGGTAGAAGCACTTTTCACAACTACAGTACCACAGAGATGGAGAGGGCTTTTCTTCTTGCCAAGCATATGACTAGTAAAACCAAGGCTGCCCTCTGCATGCTGGATAATGGTGCCAGGGGAAACGATGAAGTTCACTGGGCCATAACCAAGGCATATACCAGAGAAATGGAGACAACGGTGGAATGGGCTGAATGGGCCCATCATAAGACCTGGGCAGGCCAGCACTGGCTCAGCGCCCTGGAGTGCACAGAATTCCTGGACCTGGTCAACCGGATGATGCTGGAGGATTTCTTCCAGTATACCCCCGAGTCCCTTGCCATGTACATCAACGATAAGCAACGCCATAAGCTTGGGAAACCTTCCACCCGTCTTCCAGCACATCTCACCGACACCTAGTACTACCCAGTCATTTCTTAGGGTCAGTTCCCCCGAAGAACATTCTCCCTTCCAAGTCTCCAGTATGCAACCACTGCTGTAAAACTGGACATTCAGAGTCTGAGTGTGATTTTAAAAGGGAAACTTCTAAGAAGCTCCCTTCCAAAGCCTTTCAAGAAGTCCAAGGGCTCCTCTCCATCCACCTCCAAACAAACCTCACAACCCACCCCAGCCAGTCAAGTCCATCCAAGAGGGCCCTGCAAAGACTTGCAGTGATCACAGTCATTATAGTGCCGGATTACCTGCCTGCCCACAGCATGGCAAGGCAACAAAATATGTCCACTTTATCTCCGGTGCCACGATAGCCAAGCCATGGCCCTCCATGACTTCCAAGGAGTGGCTCTGCTCTCAAGTAGTCTCAGTGCCTCCCATTAACAAGTCATGAGTGCCAGACGGTGCCACTATCGATGAAAACAGACTCTGGACCTTAAACTTGGAGCACTACGGAGCATCGCCCGAGCATGTTAGACTCTACTAAGCCAGGGTATGATTTCCTATTGGGAGATCCATTTGGATCTCCCCCTTCAACACCCCTGAGCTGCCTGACAACCTTTGTCTTGAAGGATCCGACTGTAGCACCAAACAACAAGAGCACCGCCACAATGGAAGGCATGTGTACGTCAACCAAATCACCTCCCGTATGCCCAGTACAGATCTCAAGGGAGAGCCAATGCAAAACTTCACTCTGATCGTTTTGATCCACAATCACTAAACACTCACACTTACTATACACTCACACTCACTAAACACACACACTTACTATACACTCACTAAACACCCACACTATACACTCACACTCAATAACACTAAATACTCACTGAATACGCAACACTCACTAAGCACTCACGATACACTAAACACTCGCTAAACACTCATAAAACACTAAATACTTACTGTACCATAAACACTCAGTAAACATTCGCTGAACATTCATTTAATCCTAAACATTCATTAAACACTAAACACTCACTAAACATTCACTAAGCACTCACTATACACTAAACACTCACTAAACCCTGAACAATCATTAAACATTAAATATTCACTAAACCGTAAATGATCATTAAACCCATAAACACCCATTAAAAACTAAACAGTCACTGAACATTCACTAATACTAATTAAACACTCACTAAACACACACTAACATTCACTTAACCCTAAACACTCACTAAACATTCACTGAATGCTTACACGCTAAACATTCACTGAATATTTACACACTAAACATTCACTGAATACTTACATGTTAAACATTCACTAAACAAACATACGCTGAACATTCACTAAGCCCTAAACATTTACTAAACACTTACTAAACATTCACTAGATCCTAAACACTGACTAAACATTCAGGATAAAAAATATTCACCATCCACTAAGCCCCTGTTCAATTATTGCGGTTACCAGACCTTTAAAGATGGCCGCAAGGCTCTGCAGCGCTGCCTTGGTGGAAGACCACCGAACTATGTAGTACTGGTATACAGATAGCATCTCCAGTATATATATTTTGATCTGAAAAACCTGTACATTACTTTTTATAAAAAAAATGATGTATTTACAAATCTATAAACATTTTGTTAATAGTACTCAATCTCAACACCTTTTATTTCATCATAAAACATGGAAAAGGGAAGAGGGAAGGGGAAGGGGAAGGGGAAGGGGAAGGGGAAGGGGAAGGGGAAGGGGAAGAGGAGAAAGAGGGATGGGAAAGAAGGAGGGGAGGGGGAGGGGATGGGAAGAGGAAGCAGAGGAGGGGAGGATGGGAGGGCAGGGGAGGGGAGGATGGGGAGGTGGAGGGAAGTAATGAGAAGGGGAAGGTGGAGGGGATGGGACACACAGAAAGGCAGCCAAGGAAATTTATCTAATAGATTATATACCTTACATGCAATAAATAAGGAAGACAGAGCATGCACAAAGGAATGAAAGGACACTCGATGGAGTAAGTCTTTCAAATATTTACAAACCATGATAACAAATATAGGTTCTTTTGAGTTGGAACTTCGTGAAAGACTAAAAAAAAGGCAAATCAAACAATGTAAAGGTTGAATAAGATGTGGAAATCAGATAGACTGTAACTGCATACGAAAGTAAGTTTACACATCAGTCGAGTACAATGTGCGCTGTCACATGGACATAAATCATGGCATGATCTTGGCACTATGACTAAGAGATTTTATCCATTTGAGGATAAAGCTTTAAGAAGATTATTAGGAGTTAAGTGACAGGATAGGGCTGGAAATGGTACTATTTTGGGAATCACGAAAGTACATGAGTAGCTGATACATGGAGGATGGAGATGGCTTGGACATGCCCTTCGCCTCAACCAGGCTACTTACGTGAGACTATGAGACGGGAGGCCGAAGATGGGTGGAGATGTGTGGCAGTGAATGCACAGATCAAACATGAATGATGGAGTTTCATAGATGATAATGATGATATACTTTACCCTAATGTTTTTCGTATTTTATGAAAGCTATGGCGTTGTTTAAATCACCAAAAGCCGTTAAAAGTGGAATGCACTTTTGGAAAACCACGTCGCTCTCTCGTCTTGTCTGGGTAATGCTAAAGAGACCTAAATCCCACTGGAATCGTTCTCTTTTTATCTGAGATATTCATGAGAGACAATGGGAAAATACCATCATAATCGCAATTGAACCAGCTCATTATGATAAAACAAAATTGAGAAATCTTTTACTATTCGATATTTATGACTCTCTTGATTCGTTCGGGTTGAAACGTGGTCGTTACACGTATCACTTTTATTTGAAGTTGAAAGAGAGACTGCGGATTCAGTCAGGCATTTTACAGCGAGTGAAAATTCGTGTTTTACTGGGTTGCGTTGCAAAGTTGATGGGACGGTCGATTTTATATTCTTGCCGAGAGTTGCGATAATTTCTTTCGGAACCAGACACTTTTCAACTATGTTCTAAATTGATGTGTTTTAGTGATACCTGTGAGAATTATTCCTAACTTTCTATTTAGGGCGAGTTTTAGGAAAAATGGAAGAATTTCTTGGTAATTACCAAAAATAAATTTATTAATCAATCATAAATTAAATACGAAAAAATGCAGAATTTCTTCTTAGGCAGCATAACTAAATCGAATAATCAACCATAAATGAAAAGTGTTATTCTTATTTAGGGCAAACATTAGGAAAAAATAAGAATTTCCTAATAAAAATTTATTCTCTTTGAATTTAAAACGTTATTAAGATCATGCTTTAAGAAGTCAAGTAATGATTACCAATAATAGACTGATAATTCAATTATAAATTAACAGCCCTATTCCCTCTCTTTGTCATTGATATGTAATAACACCATAATTTTTTTATGAAGTCAAGTAATGACTATGAATAATAAATGAGTGATTCAATGATAAGATAACGACGTTATTCCTTACATTTATATTCAAAAAAGAATTAAGATCATAATCTTTTTATGAAGTCAAGATCTTGAGGAATCCAGAGAGAGTAAAAATTTATGGGTGTGCTGAATCAGGCGACATCTGAGTCTGAAGACTTTTATGGTGTCCCTCCGATAAAAAAAGGGGGCAGGGCAGAGGAGAGTATGATAACCATTTCATGTCAGGCAGAATCAGAGGGAGAGCAGCATATTCTAACCATTTCATGTCAGGCATAACTCTCTCTCTCTCTCTCTCTCTCTCTCTCTCTCTCTCTCTCTGTAGATCCGGTAGATAGCATTAAAGGAGGTCCTTTAGGAAAAGGAAAGAAAAAGAATCTATAATCATATGAATTTCGTGAGTTTTGGTTCATTTTATCTCTTACTTTCATTCGTAGCTAACTTTGTGCAATCGTCTATCAGTCAATCTGTTCATCTACCTGTATATTATATTTACTTTTTTCCTGCTCTTATAATGATCTTCAGATGACAAAATAATACAGATGATGCTGTAATGATTTAAATTAACTTAAAACTTGGTAGATGTTGTGTATATCATTTTTCTTAAAAACAAATTCTTTACACTTCCATTTGTTCATATCCTCTCTAATATATGTATACTTCTTTCCTTTGTCCTTTGGTTGTCATTGCAACCTTTTTTTATGCTCTTTCGGTTATTCTGTTCGTTCATGATTTTGTAGTGTCATCCTTTCGTTAATTATTTTCATGGAATTTTGACTAAATATCATTTTTCGAATGCATAATGGAAACTGTCTCAATCGAATATGATTCCGATGTAATGAGGTATTATTTGCAATAGTATTTGGTCTCCTCTTTCACACACACACACACACACACATGTATATGCATATATAATATATATATATATATATATATATATATATATATATATATATATATATATATATATATATATATATATATATATATATATAGAGAGAGAGAGAGAGAGAGAGAGAGAGAGAGAGAGAGAGAAGAGAGAGAGCAAAAAAAAAAAAAGTCAGTGGAAGGAAAGAGGACATTGGAGTATTCCATTTCAAGGTAGATAAATTATTTATTATTAATAGGAAAATGTTTTCAATAAAGACAAGCGAGGAACCTGCTCAGACCAATACCGCCGAACCTTGTAAAGTATCCGTTGTCAGATTAATCTTCATTTTAGCATGAAAGCCGGGTATTGATCCAAGACTAAACACTAAACATTAAATATAACGTATTACGTCATCGTATTAAAATTGTAACAAAGATGGAGTTGATGTTTTTTTCATCACCTATTGATTTTCATTATTCAAAGAGTCAATGTAGAGCTCTCTCTCTCTCTCTCTCTCTCTCTCTCTCTCTCTCTCTCTCTCTCTCTATATATATATATATATATATATACATATATATACACGTATATGTATGTCTAAATACACATATGTAATATATATATATGTAAAAAAAAAAAATATATATATATATATATATATATTATATATATATACTTTCCCTTTTAAACTTAAGAAGCTAAATATAAAGTACTTGATTTTAACCCCATATATATATATATATATATATATATATATATATATATATATATATATATATATATATATATATATATATATATATATATATATATATATATATACACACACACACATGAGCGCACACGCACGCACACACACATATGTGTATATATATATATATGTGTGTGCATGTATAAACTCGAATGAACTAAAATCGTTCAAAAAATGTTTGCAATACAGTTATAAACACATTTCAAATAAGTCAGCTGGAAAATGCTTGAATACCATGAAATAACAGCTCAGGGAGATACGAAAGTATCATCCGCCAATGTCCTTCAGGATATACGTTTAATGAATAAACATCAAAACAAAACAAGGATGATTTCTATTGTGAATAAATCACGAGGCGTCGTCTATTCTGAAAACAAATAGCTTCAGTACTAATAGCTTTCATTTCTTTGCGCTCTCCCGCAGGTTCAGAAAAAAAATAAAATCCCTTCTCTTAATTCCGGACATGAATGAGAGACAAGCCTCTAATGGGAATTCAGTTGACATTTAGATGATAAATGACGATTTAGCGAATGTTTGATGAGTACTGACGAATTCAGACTGACAGCCAAGACAAGTTGACATTTTGTGTCGATTCTTAAAGTTTCTCCCTATTCTTAAAGCTCCCTTTTCTCTTCATTCTTAATTAAGAATTTAGCCTACTTAGACGAAGATCTTGCATCGTTTCTTCCCCTTTTGATAGAATCGAAACTGATTTTTTTATCATTATTTTTTAGTGAGCTGTCTTAAAGATCGCCTAGAATTATTTTTTGGCTTTTCGAGGTGAACAAAAAAACGTTGATTATTTACATCAGTATTAAATGAGTTGAGCGTATGATATAAAGGGAATATATTTAAAAAGTGTGTGCGTGTGTGTGTGTGTGTGCGCTTGTGTGTATGTGTGTGGAGAATTAAGTTACAGGTGATACCTATCAGTTGTGGCAGGATTCCGGGATCAGAATGAAAACCCTATAGCCTTTACCACGTTAAATTGAACAAAGGAGTACTTTAAAAAAAAAATGAAAAATGTGCCGAAGTTTCTTCAGCGCAATCGAGTTTTCTTTACAGCGTATAATGCTGTATTAACCGCGGCACGTTCAACTTTCAGCCACGGCCCGGTGGTGGCCTGTCCTATAGCGTTGTCAGACGCACGATCATGGTTAACTTTAACCTTAAATAAAATAAAAACTGACTGCAATTTGGTAGGTTTGATGATTGTGGATGATCGACATGCCAGGACGGACAGACAGCCGGCACAACAGCCGGCACAATTTTTTTTATAGAAAACTAAATTAGAAATAATTTTGAGCAGGATATTCTATCAATTTTTTTTGCAGCATCGGTTAATATTATGAACAAATTATTTTTTCTTATGAATCCCATATAAAATTAAAAATACCGTACCAAAGCTGGTACCCTAGACTTCTAAATTTTTCTCTTTATATTTTATGATAAATTCCTCTAAGGCCGGGTATTCATGACCAGGTTTACCTGTCAGTCCACCTGTCAGTTCATCCAAACCCACGTTAAAACTTACGTGTGGACGACAGTTTGAACTAATGAACTGATGGAATTGCCTAAAGTTCTTCCGACCGACTGACAGGTGATCGCACGTGTGGACGGGTAAGCAACGATTTTATGACAGTTCGCCGCCGGATTTCGCCTGGGAAGGATCTCAGCCGCTCAGACCAGAATATGAATAAACTTTGTACAGGCCTAATTCATTTCATTGCTAGACCATGCGGCAGTATTTGTAGACCGTTGTGAATCCAAATCATATGATAAAAAATAAAAAAAAATATTTCCATGTGATGCAGACAATTTGGTATAAGCTTAGGCCGGTGTTCTACCTTTTTATGAAAGGTGTTATTAATGAAAGTAGGCTTCACTGTCCATTTCATAAATAACTGAACCAACACCCAGGTGTAATTTAACCCTATTCATTAATATTGTATGAGAATAGACATCTCTCTTTAATCGGCAATATTTAGACCATACTCTGTTACGCCTTTTTGCCTCTTCCCTATTTTTAAGTGAATTGCCACAGCAGCTAGTCTATGTAGCTTCACCTTCCGTCTCTGCCATGTAGCGTTGCCACGACCAAAGCTAGAAGAGCACTGAGGGCGATGACCTCGAGTTGATGGTCAGACTGACAGTTCTACTCTTTACGTGTGGACGCTCATCCGTCGAACGGTCATGGGTGAAATGACAGGTAAACCTGATTGCGAATACCCGGCCTAAGACAACTTACTGTTAACCCTGAAGTAAACACTACGGGGAAATTTTCGAGAATACACCAAAATATAGACATCAGATTACGTTAAGAGAATATCTTATTTTGTCGTAAAAATCCCTAGGTTAAGGAGGTCTAAACCACTAACCAATATGTATATATATATATATATATATATATATTATATATATATATATATATATATATATATATATATATATATATATATATATATGTATGTATATATATGCGCAAGAAGGCACTAAAGCAGACAGCATGGTACATGGTTTTCCTTTATTCATCACGGCCTACGTTTCGAGATCCTTGTCTCATCTTCAAGGCTAAAAATACAAAGTAAAATACACAAATACAGCAGGAAAAGTTAGAATATATGTACAAATAAAGTATGATAAAGTAAAACATCAATCCAAAAGGCAAACCTAAAATAAAATTATCAAAAAAAGAGAAAGAACTAGATTATTTCAACTAACAGACCTTATTCCTCGAAGTTCAGATGCTGTATGAAAAATCAGCAAACATAAGGTGGGGTGTGGTTTAGGCTATATACAGGGGCGTGGACGAGGAATAATTGTTCAAAGGGAGAACAAGCTTCTTGATCGCTAACGATTCAAGAATAAGGAGGTGGTGTTCGTGTTGGCTGGTTAGTATAATCTTAAAATCATTATAGTTTATTTTACTTTTGCATAGTTTTATATGATTTCTAATATTTGATGTTTCAGGATTGGACAACTTGCACCCAGTTAGAAAGCTAACGCCAATATGTGCGTCACATCTGACTTTAAGCAGTCGGCGTGTGTTTCCAACGACAATGGCATTGACAGCAAGTAAACAAATAAACAACACCGGACTGCATTAAAGGGGGCAGTTTTTCTTTGTGACGAAACATACCACCAATAGTTCTTGGGTTCTTAAATATGAGCTTAACGTCAACTGCAGAAAAATAGTTCGTTAAGATCCTTTGTTTTATTTGGTAGGAAAGAGATGTCATGAGTGAATGGAAAACTTATATAATATGTTAATTTATGTGCCAAGTGTGTGGTAGCAGGAGGGTGAAAGGACTTATCCAATGTTTTCTTAACATATTTTAAAAATAAATTGGATGGACAGCAGTTGGATTTGAAAAAGATGCCAATCGGATGTAAGTGTTATGGCCCTGTGGAGGAGAGTGGACAGGGAATTCAATTTAAAATGATAAAAACACGAACTGTAAAAATTCTGTCCAAGACCGGTAAAGGTTTTCTTGCGAAACACACCAGTATGAAATCTATTGTCATCATGGATGCCGATGGTGTCTAAAAATGATAATTGGTTATTACTTTCTAATTCATAAGTAAATTTAATGTTATTATGTAGTGAATTAGCATACTGTAAAAACTGGTCACAGTGGTGACGGTCTTTGAAAAGGACAAGTGTCGTCAACATAACGGCGATAAAATAAAGGCTCAAAAACAGAGGGACAGGTACAGTTATTTTAAATAAAGCTGATTACATCCACAAAATGAAAAATATACTCACTGATGATTCTAAATTTCAGAAAATTGGTAGCAAAGATTTTAAACTTATTTTTAAGACAGAGGACAAAATTAATCGTTTTTTGAGATCTTTGAAAAATAAAAAGGTTATTACTCAAACTACTTATGATGAGCTTTTCGTCACTGGAGCATCTTATAGTATCATGTATGGCCTCCCCAAAATACATAAAGAGAACGTACCTATGAGGCCAATCCTTTCTACATATACTACACCAACTACAAAATTGCAAAATACATAGTCCCCCTCTTGGAAAACTCTTTCAAAAATGAATTTACTGTTGGCAGTTCCTTAGAATTTAAAAATATTTTATGTCAAGATTCCGATCTGGTCATGGCCAGTTTTGATATAGAGTCACTATTCACTAATATACCAGTGGAGGAAACAATTGATTATATTCTGGATACTATTTTTAATGATCAGGACAATGTGTACCACGGTTTTAACCGCTTAGATTTTAAAGAGCTGTTGGGTTGGCGGTGCGGGTCACGGGCTTTGTGTTTAATGATAAAGTTTACATTCAAGTGGAAGGCGTAGGAATGGGTAATCCATTAAGCTGCATTTCTGCTGATATTTTTATGCACAAATTCGAGAGAGAGAGAGAGAGAGAGAGAGAGAGAGAGAGAGAGAGAGAGAGAGAGAGAGAGAGAGCTGCTGGACAGCTGTCCCTCTGTTTTAAAGCCTTTATTTTATCGCCGTTATGTTGACGACACTTTTGTCCTTTTCAAAGACCGTCACCACTGTGACCAGTTTTTACAGTATGCTAATTCACTACATAATAACATTAAATTTACTTATAATTAGAAAATAATGACCAATTATCCTTTTTAGGCACTATCGTCATCCGTGATGAAAATAGATTTCATACTGGTGTGTTTCGCAAGAAAACCTTTGCTGGTCTTGGACAGAATTTTTACAGTTCGTGTTTTTATAATTTTAAATTGAATTCCCTGTCCACTCTCCTCCACAGGGCCATAACACTTACATCCGAATGGCATCTTTTTCACAAGGAAATAGGTTTTTCTATGATTGTTTTAAATCCAACTGCTGTCCATCCAATTTATTTTTAAAATATTTTAAGAAAACATTGGATAAGTTCTTTCACCCTCCTGCTACCACACACTTAGCACATAAATTAACATATTATATAAGTTTTCCATTCACTCATGACATCTCTTTCCTACCAAATCTACAAAGGATTTTAACGAACTATTTTTCTGCAGTTGACGTTAAGCTCATATTTAAGAACCCAAGAACTATTGGTGGTATGTTTCGTCACAAAGAAAAACTGTCCCCTTTAATGCAGTCCGGTGTTGTTTATTTGTTTACTTATTGTCAATGCTATTGTCAGACATACGTTGGAAACACACGCGACTGCTTAAAGTCAGATGTGATGCACATATTGGCGTTAGCTTTCGAACTGGGTGCAAGTAGTCCAATCCTGAAACATCAAATTTTAGAAATCATATAAAACTATGCAAAAGTAAAATAAACTATAATGATTTCAAGATTATACTAACCAGCCTACACGAACACCATCTCCCTATTCTTGAATCGTTAGCTATCAAGAAGCTTGTTCCCCTTTGAACAATTATTCCTCGTCCACGCCCCTGTACATAGCCTAAACCACACCCCACCTTATGTTTACTGTTTTTTCATACAGCATCTGAACTTCGAGGAATAAGATCTGTTAGTTGAAATATTCTAGTTCTTTCTCTTTTTTAATAATTTTATTTTAGGTTTGCCTTTTGCATTGATGTTTTACTTTATCATAATTTATTTGTACAAATATTCTAACTTTTCCTGCTGTATTTGTGTATTTTACTTTGTATTTTTAGCCTTGAGGATGAGACAAGGATCTCGAAACGTAGGCCGTGATGAATAAAGGAAAACCATGTACCATGCTGTCTGCTTTAGTGGCTTCTTGCGTATTTTGCTGAGGTATGGCCTCGCTCTCACACCAATATGTATATATATACATAATATGTATGTATATATGTAAATTATATATATGTATTATATATGTAAATGTGTACATTAAATTTCCACATGAGTTGGCCTACGAATCCCATATCAGAAAATTAGAGATACCATAGCTGATATCCTAGACCCTTAAAATTTTCCCTTTATATTTTAAAATAAATTCCTCTAAGATGACTTATCGTTAACCCTGCGGTATACATTAATGGAAGATATTCGAGAATACACCAAAATATAGGCATCAAATTACGTTAAGAGAATATCTTATTTTATCTAAAAAAAATCGCCCAGTTTGAGGTGTCACAAACCACTGACCATACAATATAACTGAAAAATTGCCATACACTGAAATTCTTGATTAGTAACAGAAATTATTATTAATTATACTAGTTTGAACCGAAATCCATTATCGCCCTCAAGAGAATGCAATTTCTAAATTGAAAAGCCGTCTGCAAGGAAACGAATTATAAAGAGACTACTGCTATCAATCCTACTGAATAGGAAACCAAATCACATCTTCAAGGCTTTTGACCGATAAACAGCGATCATGGTAACTATTTATTTTCATTTAAAAACAAAGAATAAGTGGAAAGAATAACTGTTCACACTCTCATGTAAAGATATCTGAGAGGAATATTACTATTCATAACTAACCATAATTGAAAACTATATAATTTGCTTCTTAAAGAAAGAAATGGCTATCTGAATCGAAATACAGCAAAGGATTTCGTAACCACTTCTCTGCTACGGTGGAAAAGTCCGAAAAATACGAAATTTAAGATGAAAATCATTAGGTATTTACCTCACCACTGGTACGTGATAATCTTGTTGTTACATTCTCAAATTACGTTCGATGGCTGAGCGGTTAAGTTAGAGGTAAGATATGGTATTACAAACACCCATATTAATACCAATAACATATATATATATATATATATATATATATATATATATATATATATATATATATATATATATAAATGTGTGTACATATATATATATATATATATATATATATATATATATATATTATATATATATATATTTATATTTATATATAATTTAACTATATGTATGTATATCTTAAATATAAAAGCGAATGTTTGTATGTTGGTAAATTTGTATGTTTGTAGCTTTGTGAGCTACAGAAATCCGAACAACTTGACCGATCTAGACAAAATTTGGCCGATCTAGATAATAGGGTAGGTTTCAAACCCGTACTCCCTGCCCCTTCACAATCCCCCTTCCTTTTGTAACTTATGTGGTAACCTTTGATCTACAAAATTTGGCAAATTGGCCATCATTTTGATACAGTAATAGGTTTCAAACCCCCTTCCCTTTGTAACTGTGGTAACAGCTTCACTGATCAACACAAAATTTGGCACATGGCCATCATTTGACCCAACTTATGTGGACCCAACACTCCTCCCTTCCTCTTCCCCATCCCCTTTGTAACTTGAACCGATCTAGACAAAATTTGGCAACTGGCCATCATTTGACCCAGATAACAGGGTAGGTTTGAAACCATTACGCCCTTCCCTTCCCCAATCCCCTTCCTTTGTGTAATCCCCCCACAAAATTTGGCACCTTTTGTAACAATGGGTGGTTTCAACAGCTCTTACCCCCATCCCCTTTGTAACTTATGTCTTAACTGTGACCGATCTACAAAAATTTGGCACGTGGCCATCATTTGGCACATGGCCATCCCCTTTGTATTTGACCGATCTAGACAAAATTTAGATCATCTGACCCAGATAACAGGGTAGGTTTCAGAATCCCCTTCCTTTGTAACTTATGTGGTAACCTTCCTCCCTACACAAAATTTGGCCAATCTTCCCCCTTCCTCTTCCCCCATCCCCTTTGTAACTTATGTCTTAACCGCTTGACCGATCTAGACAAAATTTGGCAACTGGCCATCATCTGACCCAGATAACAGGGTAGGTTTGAAACCCGTACGCCCTTCCTTCCCCCCCTTTGTAACCCAATCTACACTTCACGTGGCCATCATTTGTTAGACAATTATTTTGACCCGTACCTCCCTCCTTCCTCTTACCCCATCCCCTTTGTACCTTAACTGATCTACACAAAATTTGGCAACGTAGGGTAGGTTTCGACCCGCACCTCCCCTCCTTCCTCTTCCCCATCCCCTTTTGTAACTTTGTCTTAACCCAACCGATCTAGACAAATTTGGCAAATCATCTGACCCAGATAACAGGGTAGGTTTGAAACCAAAATCCCCTTCCTTTGTATCCCCTTTCTCTTCCCCTTCCCAAACCGTATCCCTTGTAACGTGTGTGGTAACAGCAAGATCAATACTGACAAAATTGGGCACACGGCAATCATTAGACACAACTTAGATAATAGGGTAGGTTGCAAACCCGTATCCCCTTCCCCTTCCCCCATCGCCTTTCCCCCTTCCCTTTGTAACTTATGTGGTAAGGAAACTCAACGGGTTTATCATATCTCATTTCATGTACTCGATGACATAGAAATATATTATTAAAAATGCTTTATTTTCCTGTGATTAACAATTCTGTATCAAGGTTTGCGTCTGGGTTTAGTGGGGGTGTGTTTTGGCTTAGTGGAGCTGTGTGTTTAGGTTTAGTGGGGATGTGTTTGGGTTTAGCAGGAGGTGTGTTTAGGTTTAGGGGTGAGTTTAGGTTTAGTGGAGGTTAAATGGGACAGTCACAACTGTAATGCCTGGATAAATGGGATGGTCACCACAGTAATACCTAGATAAAAAGGACAATCAGCACAGTAATACCTGGATAAAAGGGACATTCAGCACAGTAATACCTGGGGGACAGTCAACACAGTAATGTCTGGATAAAATAGACAGTCCCCACAGTAATACCTGGATAAAAGGGACAGTAAGGACAGTAAATCTTGGATAAAAGGGACAGACAGTACAGTAATACCTGGATAAATGGGACAGTCACCAGAGTAATACCACCTGAATAAAAGGGACAGTCAGCACTTAATACCTGGATAAATGGGACAGCTACTGCAGTAACACCTGGATAAAATGGACAGTCACCACAGTAATACCTGGATAACAGTCACCACAGTAATACCTGGATAAAAGGGACAGGGAGAGCAGGAATACCTGGATAAATGGGACAGTCAGCGCAGTAATGTCTGAATGAAATGGACAGTCACCATAGTAATGCCTGGATAAAAGGAACAGTCAGCAGAGGAATGTCTGGATAAAAGGGACAGTCAGCACAGTAATGACTGGGTAAAAGGGATAGTCAACACAGCAATACCCGGATAAATGGGACAGTCAGTACAGTAATCCATGGGTAAATAAGATAGTCACCACAGTAATAACTGGATAAGTGGAAAAGTCAGCAGGGACATTCATCACAGTAACATCTGGATAAATGGAATACTCAGTCACCACAGTAATGACTAGATAAATGGGACAGTCACTACAGTGCTACCTGGATTAAATGGACAGCCAGTACAGTACTACATGGATAAATGGGACAGTCATCAAAGTAATATTTGGATAAAAGGGACAGTTAGTACAGTAATTTTTGGATAAAAGGGACAGTCACCACAGTAATTCCTGGATAAAAAGGAACAGTCAGCAGAGTAATGTCTGGATAAAAGGGGCAGTTAGCACAGTAATGACTGGGTAAAAGGCATTGTCAGCACAGTAATACCTGGATAAATGGGACAGTCAGTACAGCAGTCCATGGGTAAATGGGACAGTCAGCACAGTAATACCTGGATAAGTGGGAAAGTCAGTACAGCAATCCATGGGTAAATGGGACATTCACCACAGTAACATCTGGATAAGTGAGACAGTCAGTCACCTCAGTAATACCTGGATAAATGGGACAGTCAGTACAGTCATACCTGGATAACAGGGACAGTCAACCACAGTAATACCTGGATAAATGGGACAGTCACCACAGTAATATATGGATAAATGGGACAGTCACCACAGTAATTTTTGGATAAAAGGGACAGTCATCACAGTAATACCTGGATAAAAAGGACAGCCAGTACAGTAGTACCTGGATGAACAGGACAATCACTACAGTAATATCTGGATAAAAGAGACGTTCAGAATAGTAGTACCTGGATAAATGGTAAAGTCACTACAGTAATACCTGGATAAAAGACAGTCGCTACAGTAATACCTGGCTAAAAGAGACTGTCAGAACAGAAATACCTGGATAAAAGGGACAGCCACCACAGTAATAAATGTATACATCTGCCAGTCACTATAGTAATATCTGGATAAATGGGACAATCAGAACAGTAATATTTTGAAAAAAAGGACAGTTAGCACAGCAATTTCTGGGTAAATGGGACAGTTACCACAGTAATATTGGGTAAATGTGACAGTTAGAACAGTAATATTTGGATAAAAGGGGCAGTCAGCACAAGGAGGTGCAGGAAAATTTTTTGGTGTCCTTCGGAGCTTTCCCGTGCAGCGCCCGATTAGTCAGTTAGTATTAGTCAGTTATATATATATATATATATATATATTATATATATATATAATATATATATATATATATATATATACTCACACTATATACTCACATATATATATATGACACACACACACACACACACATATATAACACACACACACACACACACACACACACACACATATATATATATATATATATATATATATATATATATATATATATCACCATTGCTACGCCATAACCTTGTCGTTATGTTCTTAAAATACGTTCGATGAATGAGCGTTATCACAAACACCCATACTAACATCAGTATATATATATATATATATATATATATATATATATATATATATATGTGTGTGTGTGTGTGTGTATGTATATATACATATATATATATATATGTATATATATATATATATATATATATATATATATATATATATACGTATACATGCACACACATTACATATATATATATATATATATAAATTTAATATATAAGTATATATAACACACATATATATTATATATATATATATGTATATATACATATGTACATGTACATTATAAATATATATATATATATATATATATATATATATATATATATATATATATATATATATGTACCAAAGACAGCAGCAGCTCGGATGATATGCGATCAAGACTTCATGTAAAGGCGTTCTAATTGCATACATTTATTCACGAGCCGACGTTTCACATCGCTTGATGCATTTTCAAGGCTGAAAAAGCCATTAAAAACAATAAATACTTGTATGTAATGGGAAAGATATATATATATAAAAACTTATTTCTCACCTTATTTATATCTTAGGCAGAAGAGAGCAAAAAAGAACAAAATTTATTTCTCACCTTATTTATATCTTAGGCAGAATAGAGAGCAAAAAAGAACAAAAAGGGGAAAACAAATAACATCAAAGTGGCACAGAATACCTACCCATATTGGTCGTGAAGGCTAGACTGACGTAAAGGACAACTACAAGAAAAAGACACACGGGTAAAAAAAAAAAATCAAGCAATAAACAGCTATGTTGAAGATGATTGGTTGTTTAGTGTTGGAATGGTCAGTTTGACCATTATGGATTCCAAAGTGGTTAGTGCGTCCTCCCTTCGCACCTTTCCCACAATTTTACAGTCGTTGGCGTCTATATGAGTTTTACAAATTTTAACATGCAAAAGTTCGAACTTGCTCTCATCAGGGGGTTTAGCTACAGAACTGGAAACAAATTATCGAGCCCGGATCAATCTAACATAAGGAATCATGCTAAAATTTGTAAAACTCATATAGACGCCAACGACTTTAAAATTATGAGAAAGGTGCGAAGGGAGGAGGAACTAACCACTTTGGAATCCATAATGATCAAACTGCCCATTCCAACACTCAACAACCAACCATCTTCAACAATGCTGTTTATTGCTTAATGTTTTTATTTATTTATTTTTTTAGCTCCGTGTGTCTTTTTCATGTATGTTGTCCTTTACGTCAGTCTAGCCTTCACTACTAATATGGGTAGGTGTTCTGCGCCACTTTGCTGTTATCTATCTTCCCCTTTTTGTTCTTTTTTGCTCTCTGTTCTGCCTAAGATATAAATAAGGTGAGAAATATATTTTGTATATAACTTTCCCATTATATATACAAGTATTCATTGTTTTTAACCGCTTTTTCAACCTTGAAAATGCATCAAGCGATGTGAGACGTCGGTTCTTGAATAACTGTATGCAATTAGAACGCCTTTCCATGAACTCTTGATCGTGTGTGTGTGTGTATATAGATATATATATATATATATATATATATATATATATATATATATATATATATATATATATATATATATATATATATAATTTTACCACAGATAGGCCATAATCTTGTTATATTCTCAAACTACATTCGATGAATGAGCGATTAAATTAGCGGTAAGATACTCGTATGTTATCACAAAACACCCATACTAATGACAATATATGTGTCAGTATATACAGTATATATATATATATATTATATATATATATGTATATATATATATATATATATATATATATATATATATATATATATATACACATGCATACATACATATATTTATATATAATACATATGCATATGTATACACATACATATATTATATATAATTATATATATATATATATATATATATATATATATATATATATATATATATATACACAGACGAAAATTGTGGCCACATTTCAATTACGACCACTTTTTTAGTTGACTTGGTCTAGAAAAGAAACAATGGCGAGCATAGTAACAATACAAAAAAGTTATTTGAAGCACTCACCCATGCATCTACTAATATAAATATATATATATATATATATATATATATATATATATATATATAATATACACATATATATAAAATAAATATATATATATATATATATATATATATATATATATATATATATATATATATATATATATATATATATACGTAAATAAAAAATGTGACCGCATTTACAAATGATCATTTTTTCAGTTGAGTTCGTCTAGAAAAGAAACAATGGCAAGGGTAAGATGCAATAAAAAATAAGTTACTTGTAACACTCACACATGCATCTACTAACACACACACACACTCATATATATATACACATACATGTATATATGTTTGCGCGTGTGGCCACATTCAATTACGATAATTTTTTCAGGTGAGTTGGTCTAACAAAGAAACAATGGCAGGCGTATGACACTATTGAAAAAATTATTTGTAACACTCACCCATGTATCTAGCAATACTTCGTAAGCCTCCCTTTAGTTTCAGTACCTCCTTAAGCCTATGGGGGATAGAATTCGCCAATTTCCGCAGGAGGAAGGTTCAAAGCCGCCCCAGATCGAGTGTACAGCGGTGGAGTTTTTCGAGGGTTGTTTTCTGCCCTTCAACAAGGCTTGATCGCTGCCCAAAGGTTTTCTACTGGGGACAGACCAGAGAAATTTAATATACTCACTTGGCAATCGTTTAGCCAATCAGTGACGTCGTCATTGGCTAGAGTTAGAGTGTGTGAATCACTGACGTAATTGGCGGCGCGGCACCTCGCATCTGTCTGCTGCAGAATGGGTAACCTCTCTTGTCGAAGATTCCAAAACGTCGCCTAGCAGCGTCAGGTAAAATCTCTGTTGACGTGCTCGCTTTTGGGAAGAATTGGAAAGAAGCACTAAATCCCCAACGCCACCATAGCAAAAAACACCCTAACACCATAACATACTGGGAGAACTTGACTGTGAGTGTAACATGTTTAAGCCCCAGCTTAGGCCTATCACTATGAGGCACCCTCCTCTCATCTCCCGCTTCTCACACACGTGAAATGTAGCCTACCCCATCCTCTCTCTACTTTGGTGTGTCTGGATGGTACGTGTGGATAGGTGGCAAAGCAGTTGAGTATTATGCTTTAAATTTTCTTGCACTAGTCAAGGCTGGTCGTCTATATGCCGTTTCCTAAGCATGAGAGTGCGAGGGGAAAGCTTACAGGGGCTCCGTGACCAAGAGCAGGGTAGACACCCCCACCCCGGCCGGACGCCATGAACTTAGCAGTTCTGTCACCTATGCCACTTTGCTTCACAATTTCACTTGTTTTCACCCCACCTTATGACATTCAGTTACACAGACCGTATTATGGATGGTACGCTACTTAGACGTTACACATTCATGATACAAGCACAATCAAGTACGAACACCACCAATTTGCGACCCAACACAACCTAAGGTCGACCCCGAATGAAAGACCGAACGCTACTGATCCACTGCCTATCACTTGCGGGGGGGCGGGGTGTGGAATGAAGGGTTGGGGGTAAGTTGACATTTAGTTATTTTTTGCTCGTAGATTTTTTTTCTCGAGATAAAAATTACATGGGAAATCATCCATAATTATAGTCGGTTTCGTTTCTTCTGTCCACTCACGGATAAAGGTATGGCACATACGCACGGGTAGCACGTGAGTGACTGTTATTCAGCGTTTCAGAATCGTTGGCTCATTGTGATAAATATTAAACTGTTTTTCCAAAAATGCATTTGAATGTTTATGTAGACAAAGAACCCTCGCCCCCTCTGATATAATACATAAAGTCATCGATCTATACTCATAATATACCAACACAAGCACACGAAAGACTAGGTTGTATCCAACATCCTACTCAGATCAAACACAAACGAACGATGAGCTTTCAGCCATTATCATTGTTGTATTAGTATAGCCCAGACATTCTTAGACCTTTGCTCAAAAAGTATTCAAATCACAATATTTTCCTGTCATGCAAATTTTATTCCACGTACAGTTTCATTGCATGTGTATTGAAATAGCTTTATTGTGATACTAAATATTGTTTACCTCTAAAACATAAGGCGAGGGCCAATGAAGCTAGGCCTATGCTTCTGATTCGCCCGGTATTTTATTTAATTAATCTTCTTTAAAGCACACATTCATTCCATTTCAGTCTACAATTACTCTTTTATTTTAACCTTTACTTATTTATCCCATCTAATTATCGCTCCAATGCCCAACAGTGAAAAAAATTGTATGCCTAGGCTAGCCATTTACACCGTATGTTAACAACACGGGATGACGGGAACTGAATGGGATTTTAAACTTTTGCTGGATAAGTTATTTAGCCAAATAGTCCCGAAAGTGCCCAGGCACTGAGCTAATACAATTATTTGTATGCTCAGGAAAAAAAATCATATAAATATGCAGAGCATTCTGGAAAGAAAAATCGCTTTACCATTGCTATCATGCCATATTATAACTGAACTATCCCGCCTTCCCGCCAGTACAGTAGTGGTTTCTCTATTCACCTCCCCACGTCCTAGAATACAACGCTGTTCTTTGCTTATTGCGAATATTAACCTGCTTATGTAATTTACATACAAGAAATTATTAAAATACCTCTTACTCGCACTCGCATAGCCATGTGTCTTTTTATGTGCCTACAGTGAGATAAAACATAATTGTTTCAAGTCCATCGTTCGTTCGCATTTAATCTGAGTAGACTGTTTTTTAAAAGCTCGTCATTCAACTAGATAAGCCTCCTGTCAACTGATTGGCCGTTGTGCTTATCGGGTAAGCCATGTGTTCCGTCTGCGAGGTCATTTGAAATCCTCTCTTGCCACCTAGGTCCAGCGTCCTTTGCCTCCAGGTGGACAGTAGGACTCATTGTGATGCTGTCTGGACGTTAAGGATTGGTTTTTAAAATTTTACCTATATCGTTTCTGCGGTCATCAGTCTCCGGTTTGTATTTTCTTGTCCAATTACTGTTGTTGCTTGTATCGATGAAATTAAAGAAACCCACCCTTAACGTCCAGATGGCATGACACTACGTCCTACCATCCACCAGAAGGCAAAGGGCGCTGGACGTTGGATTAGGGACCCAGTTAGATTTAGTTGTACCCCTCACCTGAGGACGCGTCGGTGAGATTGACGCCGAAAGTACTTATCGTGGGCGTAAAATAAGAAATAAATAATGCGTCGAAGTTTCTTCGGCGCAATCGAGTTTTCGGTACAGTGTATAAACAAGGCCACCGAAAACAGATCTATCTTTCGGTGGTCTCGGTATAATGTTGTATGAGCCGCGGCCCATGAAACTTTAACCACGGCCCAGACGCACGATTATGGCTAACTTTAACCTTAAATAAAATTAAAACTACTGAGGCTAGAGGGCTGCAGTTTGGTATGTTTGATGTTTGGAGGGTGGATGATCAACATACCAATTTGCAGCTCTCTAGCGTCAGTGATTTTTAAGATCTGAGGGCGGACAGAAAAAGTACGGACAGAAAAAGTGCCGACCGACAGACAAAGCCAGCTCAATAGTTTTCTTTTCAGAAAACTAAAAGGCAACGCTTAGACACATTATGTAAGCTCGTCAAACAAAAGACTTGAGAAACATTAACAGAGACAAATGGTTATTTAAGTAGTAATCAAATTAAAACATATAACGCCGTGTAAAGTATAAAGAGAATGATCAAAATTTATGTGGATGATAAATTCTAACAATCATTAACAGTAAATGACGTCACAATAATGTGAGATTGCAATACCTACTTATAAATTCATTTCCCCTTTCGAGAAAGGGGCAAATGCTCCTTGAGTCTCTCCCTCCCCCGGCTTTTTTTTTAATATTCAGGAAGAATGACGCTGAAACCTCCAACTCAGGAAACATGAAACAGCAAACGAGGGATTCTGTACGAACCCCAACCGACGGAGACGGGGTCTAGGAAGGAATTCGATTGATCGAGAGAGAGAGAGAGAGAGAGAGAGAGAGAGAGGACCCATTTACCCTTCGGATCGTTACTGAAAAGTCCTTGACGCGACTCTTCAGCAGAACTATCGAGAGAAGCGATTGACATAATGAACTGGAGTAAAACAATATAACATCAAAAACCCCCGGTATTCTAGTGAGGGAGAAAAACTCAACGACCAAAATTCCTTTTTCCCGGACAGAAAGAAGAAGAGGAGAAAAGGGAAGAGAGTCTTTCCTTTGTGGCAAGTCCGTCTTACAAAAAGAGAAAAGCAGTCATGAACTTACACTTTTGTGTCTCTCTTCATCCGTTTTCTCTCTGTTTTTTTTTTCCTCCCTCTCTCTCCCTTCCAGTTATCAGTTCATCTTCTCCTTTCCCCTTCTGCCATTTGGAGATATGGTCTTATTGCAGTTATTGGATTTCACAGAAACAAAAAAAGAAAAAAGGAATTCGGAACTGATAATATTGAAAACCATTCCCCCCTTTTTAGAGATGAGCCTCCCAGCTTTAGAAATAATTCACACCGGTATTTCTTCTCATATATCAAAGTCAGAATGACATTTGCTGCGCAGGGTGGTAACTGGTCTCTTTTCTCGAATGGGAGAGAAAATGCGAAAGAAATTCGTGAGAATTTAAAAGTTGGGAATGGAAGACTCTTCGCTGAATATCCTTGCTTATTGAATGAACAAAACAAAATAGTGTATAGTATGTCCCTCAATAAGCTCAAAGTTTGTCATTTACTTGGTAAGTTGTAAGAACGGGTAAGAATAATGAATTCCAGTCTTAAACGAAAATGGGAAAATTATTATTTTGATGTTAATGGAAGGAAAAGAAGTGGTGTATAAAACATAAACTAAAAGAATAAAAGCGTAAAAAAAGGTCAATATGAAAACCGAAGTCAGAAAAAAATGAATAATTGATCTTAGAGTACACAGTGAACAATTAGAATAAAGGAAAATAGATTTTAGAGACCTGGAGGAATACAAGACAGCAATTTACGTAACAAACTATTTTCTTCAGACTAAGAGGAATCTGGAAGTAGACAAATCAGAATTATAGAGGTCATTAGAAATTAGGGAAGAATATTTACTCTGAAAAGCAGAAACTTTAATCAAAGTTGAGGTAAAAAGACACATATACATACGCAGATTAAATAAAATTGACCAAAAATGGATAGGGAATATTGGAAGAAATTAACCACACACACTTTTACAGGTTAATCAGGTACATGGCTTGAACGAAAGAAGAATAACTGAATAAGACGAACAATGAAAAAAGTTCCATACATATCAGCAATAATTTTCTGGAAGATAGATATAGATAAACGCTGCATAACCTCACCATAAGATAATTTTCTACTGCAATGAATAAAGTCTAACCCGAGACCGAAGGGGGAATAGTTTCTGACACCTTTAATTAACAGGTGACAGACATCAGGCAGTCAATTAATTGACTGACACTCTCTTATCAAAGGCCAAATTAGTTCCCTACCTGTTATTTTTTTGATAGTGCTTTGGAGAATTCATTCGCACATATTTTATGATTTATGATAATGTTATAATTCCAAGGATATGACGTGATGCCTTCCGTTGGTTTATCGAAAAGAATGAATACACACACACACACACACACACACACACACATATATATATATATATATATATATATATATATATATATATATATATATATATATATATATATATATATATATATATATATATAATCATTATGAAAAGCACAGTGCCCTCCTAACTTCTCGACTTCTTCACACTTTTTGTACACGCTTGTCACCGTAAAGCCTATGATCCAAATGAAGAACCAAATGAATAAATTCTCACGTCCGTAGTAGGATTCGAACCCGCATAAGGTATTTATTTGTTTTCTTAATGAAACGGGAGCAAAATAAAGTTGACACAAGAATTTAAAAAAAGGAAAGTGAAAAAGAAAGATTAAATATCACAACTCCCAGCTGAGGTTCATTCGACCATCTATTGAGCATTCAAAAAGTCAGCTTTGATAGAAAGTCTTAAAAGAAAACTAGAAGAGTGTGAAGAAAGCCTTATGAAGTATTCCTGCCCAGGCTTTCTTCTCCAGGGTGACGGCGAGTTTTAATTAATGACAAAACTTGAAGTGAATGAATCGCCCTGAAATATGGAGAGGGAGGGAGAGGGACAGGTGGTGACCTCTGAGAAATTCAAGAAGATTAAATCTGGGTCTCTCGCCGCCAGGCATTCCAGGTGCCAATGTTTTCCAGATGAGAGAGAATTCTGTTTGTGCCCTTCCATCTAGATAATATGTCAACCTTGTCTTTGGTACACTCAGTACTTTTAGCGTATTTTCATTAAGATCTAGTTGACATGCTAATATATTCCATTCCTACCTGTCCATTTTTTGGCACATTTTATTTCATTTGTATGTGTGTGTGTGTCTTCATGCTTCAACTTTGATGAAAGTTTCTACTTTTCAGAGAAAATTCTAGTTATTATGAGTAGGTGGCGATATTAATGAATTTTTACCTTCATGATAAAACTTGTTAAAATCTCAAAAGCAGCAACATTTTACAGAGTAAAGTCTTTATGTTATATCTTTAAGGAATTTAATTAAAAGATAATACTGAGATGTAAGGGAAATAAGTGTAATTTAAATTTAGGTTATTTTTCCATATTCAAAATTTTGAATAAATGTATCACTGTTAATATTGAGGAAAACTAACCTTAATTTCTAGTTGGCAGTAAAGAGAAATTAATAATTTCATATGAAATGTGGAAGATCATCTGGGAAATCATTAAAAACACAAGCGGATACGTCCACCAGTAGTGTCTCTTATCCTTGAGATGGCCATAGTTTATAGTTCATTATTCCTGTGACAAAGGGCACTGCTGAGAGAATACTGCATTTATTCATCAATATCTTTTTCTCTTTGTAAACTTAATCGGATGCAGTCGAAATCGCTATGTTCGTGCAGTTTTGCTTGGTAAAAATCATAGGCAATTCTTTGCATGATTTTTATTTGTCCAGTTGAACTCATTTGATAATTAATGGTACTGCATTAAATCACGAATGGAAAAAGTAAAATCGATTAATTACCTCTTTGTAAAACAATCGGCACAGTCGAAATAAAACTTCGAAAAGAAAATACTGTCTTTTCTATCCTTTGTAATCGAGCAACGCTTCTGCCGCAGTCCTGCTTTCAAGGAAAGTCTTCGCCCTTTTCAATGCACATTTCCTTTACTGTTTCTCCCTTTCGCCTCTCTAGGAATCGTTCTGGTGCGTGATTCCCTTGAAAAGCCCCCAAGGACTTCCTTTGAGGATTCCCATCAGAGTCCCCGTGAAGGAAAGTGGTTGTGAAGACACTGCATTTAAATCGAATTGATATTTCTTGATATTTCCCGGCATTTCCCCTCGTCTGTCGGTATTTCTTTCAACTTAGCCGTTGGAAGCCTGAGTTGTAGACAACAGTCAGATTAAAAAATGTGTAAAGCTTTGGAAGGGTGGAAGTCACCTTCAGCATATATACAGTATATATATATATATATATATATATATATATATATATATATATATATATATATATATATATATATATGTGTGTGTGTGTGTGTGTGTGTGTGTTGTGTGGTTGTATATGTATATGTATATAATGTTTGCATATAATATAATGTGTTTGTTTATATAAATATATATATATATATGTATATATACATGTGTGTATGTGTGTGTGTTTGTGTACATGCATATGTATGTATGTATGCATATAATATAATGTGTTTATTTATATATGTATATATATGTGTATATATATATATATATATATATATATATATATATATATATATGTATGTATGTATGTATGTATGTATGTATGTATGTATGTATATATTACTTTAACATTTAAAAAATACACGGCTTGAAAAAACACTAAAGAAGTGATTCAAAACTGTTTTTTTTGAAATTTGGATGCCACTGAAATTTACTTTTCGAATGTGTGGGATGACGTCAGCGTATGCATAACGTATGAATACATCGCTCCAAATTGCGGACTTCATGATTGATGTTTTATAAAGAAAGTGACTTGGCGTTTCATTCCCCGCTCTGACCCCACCCCGCCAGCCCCCAGCCCCCAGTAAGGGAATTCCCGAGCAAAACATTTAAATAACGAGTTTCTGATAAAAACGGATGAATCACTGACACGCTAAAATAAATTAACCAGTGCAAATTAGACTCGTACCTTTCACCATTATGTAGAACAGTAGAATATTTGTTATTCTTTAGGACAAATGCATGTGCTTTGTTGTTTAAAAATGTTTTATCATGCCAGAATGCTGTTGTTTTTCCCGGTGTGAGGTAAATAATCAAGGGTTATGGTTTCAAATTGTATGCAACATTTAAAGAAATTCACGGATGCCAACTGTGTATCACCATTTTTCTGTTTTAATGAAGCGGTCAGCAAAATATGCATTCACTCTACAGAGTTAGCCTTAGGTCTAACACACACAAACATACATTCATACATACTTAGCAGACATATATACACATACATACACACACAATCAGAACTATATACACACACAAAATACATATATATTATATATTATATATGTATTATATATTTATATATATAAATATCTATATATATATATATATATATATATATATATATATTATATAAATATATATATATATATATATATATATATATATATATATATATATATATATATATATATATATATAAACGGATGTATGTATGTATGTGTGTGTGTGTTTGTTTCAACATAACTCTGAAACGCATTGAGCAATTTCAACCAAACTAGTATACATACAGCTTCTATCTGGAAAAGAATACTGTTGGGGTAAGGCTTCACTGGAACCAAAGGGGGTGGGGTGTGGGAAGGGGTGACATTTTGAAATAACCGAAAACGACAGATATTAGTACCTAATCCATACTTTTCGAGGTCACTGAAATGAATAATGACACTACCGATGCCCTTTAAGTCCAAGTTCAGCCCTGATAAGGGGGGGTGAAAGGGGGAAGGGAAAGGGGTGACATGTAAAAATAATCCATAGGTTTTGAGGACGCTGAGATGAATAGTGACACCCTGATGGCATTTAAGTCCAAGTTCAGCCCAATAGGAAGGGGTGGGGGGTGAGAAAGGGTGGGAAGGGGGCAACATGTAAAAATAACCTAAAATGACAGATATTAGTGGCTAACCCATAGTTTTTGAGGACGCTGAGGTGAATAGTGACACTCCTGATGCCATTTAAGTCCAAGTTCATCTCCGTTAGGAAGGGGGTGAGAAGGGGTGGGAAGGTGGTAATGTAAAAATAACCGAAAAAGACCTGTTAGTGTCTAATCCATAGTTTTCGAGGTTGCTGAGATGAATAGTGACACTCCCGATGTCCTTTAAGTCCAAGTTCAGCCCCAATAGAAAAGATGGGTGAGAATGGGTGAAAAATAAAATGTCAAAAACGACAGATATTAGTGTCCAAACAATAGTTTTTGAGGCTGCTGAGATGAATAGTAATGGCCCCGATGCCCTTTAAGTCCAAGTTCATCCCGGATAGAAATGGGGGCTAAAAAGGGGTGAAATATAATATGTCAAAAATGCTATGCAATGTAACTGTAACTGAAGCAACTATCTTAACAGGAAAGGGAGTGAGTGTGAGAGAGAGAGAGAGAGAGAGAGAGAGAGAGAGAGAGAGAGAGAGAGAGAGAGAGAGAGAGAATTTATCAGTTGTCATTCAGAGTTTTCCCTATAGGTGCCAGATTGGTCAGCTAGTATGTATATATATATATATATATAGGTATTATATATATATATATATATATATATATATATATATATATATATATATATATATATATATATATATATATATATATATATATATATATATATATATACATATACGAACAAACACATAAACTGTTATATCATTCTGCTTCATTCCTGTTCTAGTTATTGTATCAATTTCACTGAGAGTCAAAATGATACAGCGAAAATAGCATGCTGAACGAGAAATTAATCACTTTCTGCGTAATATTGTAAAACGGATAAGAACATCACAAAAATGTTTCGATTTAATATCCAGACTAAACAAAAAACTGATTATAAATTGAATAACATAAGAGAAATTGAGATGACGTGAAAGATGATAAATATCAGAAAAGCATTTCTGCCAAAATCTTCACCATTTATGAGATCTGAATCCTAATTCTTGTATAAAGGAAAATTGTTTGAACTTTCCCTGAACTAGAAAGTGAGGCAGTAACGAACTCGCTACGAGATTCCCACGTTGATTAAATATCAGTTTGCAGGTAATTAAATAAAGTGTTGTGAACTGTTTCAGTGTTTTGGAGAGAGAGAGAGAGAGAGAGAGAGAGAGAGAGAGAGAGAGAGAGATAAACGAACAGACATAAACCGAAACAGATTAGTAAAACAAAACATATAGATCTTGATGACTAGATACTTATATATTTTTATTCTAAATCGACTGAAACTTGGCAATAGATTTCCCCAAAAAACTAAAAAAGCAAAGAAAATATGATAATGAAATGCCAGTGAACTTGACAGGTGAGTGACAAGTCCTCAGGTGACGAGACTGCAGCTGTCTTGAGCTTATTTGTCTGACATGGTAAAGAGACAGATGCTCTCCTTTATGTGGCCAGCCTTGGAGATTGTTTCTTATGTATCGTGGAGAATTTCTCTTATGTATCGTGGAGAGTTTCTCTTATGTATCGTGGAGAATTTCTCTTATGTATCCTGGAGAGTTTCTCTTATGTATCGTGGAGAATTTCTCTTATGTATCGTGGAGAGTTTCTCTTATGTATCGTGGAGAATTTCTCTTATGTATCGTGGAGAGTTTCTCTTATGTAGAGTTTCTATCTTATGTATCGAGAAATTCTCTTATGTGTATCGTGGAGAGTTTCTCTTATGTATCGTGGAGAATTTCTCTCTGGAGAGTTTCTGCTCGTGGAGAATTTCTCTTATGTATCCTGGGATGTATCGTTCTCTTATGTATCCTGGAACTCTTATGTATCGTGGAGAATTTCTCCTATGTATCGTGGAGAATTTCTCTCATGTATCGTGGAGAACTTCTCCCCTGCTGTATCCACTCGTGGGGAATGTTCTCTTATGTATCCAACCGCGGAGAATTTCTCTTATGTATCGTGGAGAATTTCTCTGTATCTGTCCACTCCAATGTTCTCTTATGTATCCAACCGCGGAGAATTTTTCTTATGTATCATGGAGAATTTCTCTCATGTATCGTGGAGAACTTCTCCCCTGCTGTATCCACTTGTGGGGAATGTTCTGTTATAATTTCTTCTGTATCCAACCGAAGAAATTATGTATCGAGCCTTGGAGAATTTCTGTTATGTACCAGGAAGAAATTATGTATGCAGCCGTGGAAAATTTCTGTTATGTACCATGGAGAAATTATATATCCAGCCGTGGAGAATTTATCTAATGTACCAGGAAGTACTTATGTATCCTGCCGTGGAGAATTTCTCTTCTGTATCCAACCATGTAGAATTTCTCTTATGAATCACGGATAATTTGTTTATACAGCCTTGGAGGATTTCTCTTATGTACCATGGAAAAATTATGTATCCAGCCGTGGAGA
>NC_089795.1:44417767-44425267 GCF_040412425.1 Macrobrachium rosenbergii
TGCTTTGAGAAAGAGAGCTTTGTACTGTATATACAAGTTATTTCACCGAAACGTAAACTTATCTTCATATTTTCTTTGGAAACTTCAACAACCAGTTCAGTACTTCTTATCAAGGGAATCTTTAACAGTTATAATGGTAAACAACAGCTAATCATAAATTCAAAGGCAGCAAATTTTTTGCACCACTGATGTCGTTTGCGTTTTTGAGAAAGACCGCGTTCCTTGAGTATATATTGTCATTTCTACCACTAGCAGTTATGAACTTTGTCGCCGCTCCCGTTTTGTCACCTGTCAGGTGTGGATTCAGTATATAATAATTTCTACCGCTGTGTATCAGTCCTTCGTCAATGGCCTGGAAATAAAGCCGAAACCGGTCAGGACCTACACCCACATGTTAAAGTGATTATAATGTATGTATATATACATATATATATATATATGTGTGTGTGAGTGTGAGTGTGTTTATATTCGTATGAATATTTTTGAAAAATCCAAAAATTACAACAATAGGCTACGCTAGATATAAAATACACTCATTGATAATCAATAATCGTTCATATAATTACGTGAAATTGTTGCATAAACAAATAATTAAATAAATATTACATGTGATGATACTAGCCTTCATAATCCTTGCAGGATTAATAATGTGATGCTTATTAATTTATTCAATTGGAATTTGCAGCTGAGTGATGCCATTCAACGCCCTGGTGTTGCTTATTCATTAGTAATCAATGGGCTTTGTTCATTAGCTTTATTAGTTATTTCAAACCATTGACAGGCAAGTAAAAGGCAGAAATGATTTCAAAATATTAAAATAAGTGATAATTTCGCAACCTGACAACAAAGTAATTAAAGAATTTTTTTCTTGTGTTTTCCAATACTGAAACATTTCCTGAATCAAAATAGAACTGAAGTTTTCGCTCAAACATTTGAAGTTTTCCGCGCAGTCAATTTCCACCATTATATGAAAAATCATTTCTCACTTTATCGTTGTTTCTCCTCCTTCGTTATCACTCCTATTCCAGCTCTCTCTCTCTCTCTCTCTCTCTCTCTCTCTCTCTCTCTCTCTCTTAGTCACATCGATAGGAAACATCCACTCGAACTTAGGTCCTCTCCTCCTTTCCTTCTTTTCCTTTCCTCCTTTCATCCTTTTTTCCCTTTCTTCCACTCCTCGCTTCCTTCTTTCCTCCTTTCCTCTTTCCCTCCCTTCCTCCCTTCCTTTTCACCTCTCCTCAATTTCCTCCTTTCATCCTTTTTTCCCTTTCTTCCACTCCTCGCTTCCTTCTTTCCTCCTTTCCTCTTTCCCTCCCTTCCTCCCTTCCTTTTCACCTCTCCTCAATTCCTCCTTTTCTCCTTTCCTTCCTCCTCTTTTCCTCCGTTCCTCCTTTCCTCCTTTTCTTCTTTTCTCCTTTCCTCCTTTTCTTCTTTCCTCCTTTCCTCCCTTCCTCCTTTCATCCTTTCCTCCTTTCTTCCATTCCTCCTTTCCTCTTTTCCTCCCTTTCTCCTTTCCTCCATTCCTCCCAGCCTCCTTTTCTCCTTTCCTTCCCTCCCTTCCTCCTTTCCTCCCTTCCTCTTTTCCTTCCTTCCTCCTTTTCTCATTTTCTCCATTCCTACCTTCCTCCTTTCCTCCCTTCCTCCTTTCATCCTTTCCTCTTCCCTCCCTTCCTCCATCCCTCCCTTCCTCCTTTCCTGTCCTCCTTTCCTCTTTTCCTCCTTTTCTCCTTTCCTCTAGTTCTCCTCTCCTCCTTTCTTCCTTCCTTACCTTCTTCCTTTTCTCCTTTCCTCCCTTCCTCCCTTCCTCCTTTCCTTTTTCTTCTGTTCTCCTTCCCTCCTTTTCTCCTTTCCTCCATTCATCCCTCCCTCCTTCCCTTCCTCCCTTCCTCTATTTCTCTCTTCCACCCTTCTCCCTTTCCTCCATTCCTTCCTTCCTCTCTCTCCTCCCCTGTTCTTTCCCTCCCCCTTGGCGTCCCTTCCGAGAACAATGCAATTTCGGCCAGATAACTTCTCGTGCATTCCTGGTTTCCTTCTCCTGCACTTGTTGCAAACAAAGGCTCAGCGGAAAGGAATCTCTTGACGTCTCAAAAGGACGCGATGACGTCCCCTTTGTCTTGTGGGTTCATGTGCTTTCTCTTGATATATATAAAAATAAGAGAGAGAGAGAGAGAGAGAGAGAGAGAGAGAGAGAGAGAGAGAGAGAGAGAGAGAGAGAGAGAGAGAATGTCACAATATTATAAAGATGTTTTTACCAGACAAGAGAGAGAGAGAGAGAGAGAGAGAGACAGACAGACAGACAGACAGACAGACAGAGACAGAGAAAGAGAGAGAATGTCACAATATTATAAAGTATGTTTTTACCATACAAGAGAGAGAGAGAGAGAGAGAGAGAGAGAGAGAGAGAGAGAGAGAGAGAGAGAGAGAGAGAGAGAGACAGACAGACAGAGAGAGACAGAGACAGAGAAAGAGAGAGAATGTCACAATATTATAAAGTATGTTTTTACCAGACAAGAGAGAGAGAGAGAGAGAGAGAGAGAGAGAGAGAGAGAGAGAGAGAGAGAGAGAGAGAGATTTTATAATATTACACAATGTGTTTTTATAAGGTAAGATATGGGTTTTGGATCTAAGAGATATATGGAAAATAAATGAGAGAGAGAGAGAGAGAGAGAGAGAGAGAGAGAGAGAGAGAGAGAGAGAGAGAGAGAGAAATTCCACTATATTACAAAGTATGTTTTTAACAAGCAGCAAAGGAACAGTAGATATCAGGGATTAACTCATACCCCGTCCAATCAATTATTCTGATCATTTTCATATAAATGAGGTCATTATTCGAAATTAGACAGTTATAATTATCATTATTATTCAGAAGATGATCCCTATTCATATGGAACAAGCCTACAGGGGCATTGACTTGAAATTCAAGCTTCCGAAGAATATGGTGTTCACTTGAAAGAGGTAACAGAAGGTATAGGAAATACAGAAAGAAGAGACCAGCTATGAGAAAAGAAAATATGAATTGACAAATCAATAAACAAATTAATAAAAATGTAAGTCAATGATTGAAATGCAAGGTTGATTGTTTTAGGAAAGGTTATTAAATCGAATGAACACCATTCCTTGAATATCAAGTCAGTGCCCCCTGCGGGCTTGTGCCATGTGTATAGGGTTCATCTTCTGAATTATAATAATAATTACAAATGTATGATTTCCACTGTGCTCAGTATCTCAAGACAAAATATAAATAAAATACGTTGATCCTTCTATAAGCTGCCTAACTGTAAAATAAAATCGTATTTTCTAAACATGAAAAGTTGGAAGGAAAAAGCTCGTCCCACGATTAGATTCAGCAAAGTCAGCGATTTCCGGAGGAGATGCAGCACTTATGCATAGCAAGTAGCGCTCGTTGGAGCAGAGGTCTCCAAATTCTTTCCCCCCCCTTTTTTTTTAGTGAAATGGCCGGTTTATGACCTGGTAATGGACCCTTGATCGTTCAATAACGTTTTACCTTGGCTGTTTATTTTTTTAAGTCGGAATATACTTTGATTTTTGGAAGAATGAAAAGATTTCCTTCTCGGTAATGATACCAAACAGGGGTGCGTGAATCCTTGATTAGCTGAAATAATAATAATAATAATAATAATAATAATAATAATAATAATAATAATAATAATAATAATAATAATAATAGATGTATGTATAGATATAGATAATACAAATATATACATACATATACATATACAGTATATATATATATATATATATATATATATATATATATATATATATATATATATATATATATGTGTGTGTGTTATTTATATACAGTATATATATATGTTACAGTCAACATGCGTAATCAGTCATTACGCGTAATGACTGGAAATTTCAGTCATCACGCGTAATGCATAGGACATTGATCCCCCAGGAGCTAGTACTAAACACGGCGAAACAGTGAGTCACCTACACTGTTTCGCCGGGTTTAGTACTAGTCCCTGGGGGTCAAATGTATTTCGGACGTGTTTAGTATTAGCTCCTGGGGATCAAATGTCCTAAAGTGCATTACGTGATGACTGAAATTTTATGATTACGCGTGTTGACTGTAACATATGTTTATATATATATATATATATATATATATATATATATATATATATATATATATATATATATATATATATATATATATATATATATATATAAAGAGAGAGAGAGAGAGAGAGAGAGAGAGAGAGAGAGAGGGAGAGTTATTATTTGTTCTGATTTCATCTAATCTTTTGAGAGTACGTCTGCATAACTTTGAATTTGCTTTTGTTCAAAGGTGGCACATCGTTATAGAAATCACTGCTTGATACAATTACATAATTTACAGCTAATTAATTCTGCACACTTCCTTCTTTCAAGGTTAATATTCTACCTTTAATCAGGACCTCGAGTATTTCAGATCATTGACAATATTTTAACCTAGTAATTGGTGAATCCATGATAGTTGTCTGGTGGATTAATCATGAATATTTCCTGATTATGTTCGGCAACAGGACCAGAAACGAACGGAAAGTCTAAAAACTTCAAGACAAAAGTAAAAATGACAATTATTGGTTGCTGTTTATTCATTAATGCTATATATTCATAGGAATACCTTTCCTATCCGGTTATCTTGGCTCGCGAAGGTAATTCAGACAAACAGAATCACATCTAGAAAATTGATGTGAGAACTTTGGATATTACCGGTGAAAATAAACGTATCGTTAGGGTGGTTAACGATTACGAAAGGGAATATTTATTGTTTATTGCCTGTGTGAAACGCAAAGGGGAAAGACGGCTTTGCTTTTCTTCACTAGAAATTCAAGCTATTATCATATATTTTTTTCCGTATGCATTTGCTTCCATTTTCTCTTGAAAGAAATGTAATATAGAGGTTACTAACCGTTCTCCCTCCATCGTTTCATGCTCATGAACAACATCCAAAGTGCTTCGAAAACTTCGACGAAAATTTTCGACGAAAATTTGATTATGATGAGAAAAGTTATATTCACGTGAGCCATTGAGCGCTTAGAGTTGCCCGCTCGCTTTCTGCAGCGTCTGGCCTTTTTCTCAGAGAGAGAGAGAGAGAGAGAGAGAGAGAGAGAGAGAGAGAGAGAGAGAGAGAGTACTGATGATACAATACATAAGAGTTCTACAATTCCTCGAAGCCTTTTAGGAATCAGATAAAAAGTAGGCTTATCATGATAGACTTTTTTTTTTTTTACAGTATCCGATCCTCTCATTAAAGACTATTCTTGCATTATCCCAATAGTTTTGTTTTTTCTCACTACTCCGGTCAGTTTTAATAAACATGACCTTACCCGTATATATATATGTGTGTGTATATATATATGTGTAGTTATATATATATATATATATATATATATATATATATATATATATATATATATATATATATATATATATGTTTGTATGTTACGGTATTATACACATATAAATATGCAATATACCTTTATTTTCTGTGGTGGGTACGCTAACCACTGCAAAAAAAAAAAAAAATAAACAAATAAATAAAAAAATAAGCAGCCATACACAACTTTGACTGTGGGTGTGATCATTCTAGTGATGCACCGAACAATTTTCGTGAATAGAAAGGATACAATACGTAAACCTTTACGTAAAGTAAGCAGATGAAAAGACGTATAATCTCTTGTCAGAGCCAACGTTCAATTTCCACATGCCGGTATTATTCAAGTATCATTCGTGTCTGATACGATCCGAGACATTTGATACCGCTCGACATCCTCATTATTCCTTTGTATTGCTCAGAAATCGGTAGGAATCCTTTTGATGCCTGAGAAGCAATACATCCAACTGAGAAGCAATACGACATTCCAACAGTTGCCGATTGATTCCGATGCCCTTCTCCTAAATGCAGGAGGATAAGGGGTGGGGGGGACCTTCTTTTGTGAATGGTCTGGCCTGCATTTAGTGATAAATCCTTTTCATTGTTCCCGATAGATGGCGCTTGTGGTTAGTTGTTACCGGATTTTTATTCTAAAATTGTTGTTTCATAGTCCTCGCGCTTTGTATTATTCTCTTCAGTACTAAGAGATCTGGTTATTGTTCTTAAAACGTGCTCACTTCACTCATTGATATTTACTCTAAGGTCAACATTTCATGTGCTTTAATCCTCCAGTGGTCAGTAAAATATGCTTTGCAATATTTACTTATCAAGTCGCTCATTACTGCATATTTAACAAGTCGTCAGCTTATTTCATTTTCATGATTCAATTATCCATATTTTGAAGTTTTAATGTCATTTCAGAATTCGTATATTGCTCTTAACCATAATTCTTTATTTTATAAAATAATGGTTACCTAAGTTTTCGGCATAATTATTATTTTCGTTGATTATGTTGCTATTGGTGTTATTATGATCATGACTATATCATTACTATTTTTGCAATATTTGATGTTACTACTTCTGTTGTAAGTGTAGTCACAAAAGTGCACTTTACGTTTTTCTAAAGTCTAGCTTTCAAATCATTCTTTAAGTCTATCTTCATTTTTGACTTTCCCCATTTCCTTTCTTTACCTTTGCCACAACTTCCGTCACGAGATCCTCACCAGGCAACATTTACTCGCAAATGGAGTCAAGTATCAAAAAGAGATTCCAGCAGTTTACCCAAAAATCTCGATTCCTTTTTGTTAAACTGCTTTACCTGCTCAGGTCTACTTTCTTTTCAATAATCTTCATGTGCTTCACTTTATTGCTATTAGAATTGACATATTCTCTACAAAAACTTTCAATAACCTTGATATGTTTCACTTTACTGTTATAAGATTTCACATATTCTCTACATAAAAGAAACTTGCGTTTCATAAGGAATACCTTTTGATATATCTAAATCAGAATTATAATCCTCCTTCATTTTGCTTTCTTCAAAAGCATCTCCCATAAATAACAGCAAGCGTCTTCCAGTGTTTACTGAAAGACTGATATGTTTGTAGAATAGACAGTCACGATAAAAACGAAATAATTCTGAGGAGGAAAATTATGAAGAAATATCAGAAGAAAATTCAATAAAAAAAGTTGAATTATATGATACACCTCATAGCTTTTATTATCTTTATGATTTGGTTATAAATAATAAGAGTTCTAGACGATCCTCTCTTTAGCATAAGTCATGATTGCTTGTCAAAATGTCTCCTATCATCCATGTTTTCGACCTGTAGTTAGCAGGATAATTATATGTTAAAGTTCGCCTTTAAATAGTTAAATAAATTGGCGGTGTTCCTCTCATTCCTAAATAAATTTTCGTCAGCTACGAGAGTGCAACATTCTTCATTTATTTCCCTTCTGCCTAGAATTCTCCAAAAAGTCAATAAAAAATCTTGGATTATTCGCGGACTTCTAAGGATAATATTTCACATAAGTAGATTATTTTGTTTTTGTTAAACGAAGGAAATCACCAGGTTAATCTGGAATTGGCGAAGGATGTGCCAAAGGCTCATTTA
>NC_089795.1:44430267-44435267 GCF_040412425.1 Macrobrachium rosenbergii
ATATATATATATATATATATATATATATATATATATATATATATATATATATATATATATATATATATACATATATATATATATATATATATATATATATATATATATATATATATATATATATATATATATATATATATATATATAGAGAGAGAGAGAGAGAGAGAGAGAGAGAGAGAGAGAGAGAGAGAGAGACAGACAGACAGACAGACAGACAGACAGACAGACAGAGTATAGAAATTATCAAACAGAAATCATGAAGGAAATAAATATAAATAAGAAAAATTAAAATGAATAAGAAATATATTTCGGAAATATTTCCGACAGCTAGACTTGACATCGTCCAGCCAGAGATCTTAGCCCAAGCTTCGGGAAGGTACATACTGTCCCTGGGACGAGACTTTCTCGATCCTCTCTTACATTAGCGCAATTTTTAAACGTCAAGGTTGCGCAAGCATACCACTAATAGTCAAAAGAACTCATATTTTATGAGGTCATAAGTAAAGAATTGATGTGAAAGGTGGGAATTTTTTTCTCATAGCTCGGAAATTCCCGTGGAAATTGAAGTCATTTGATATCAGGGGCGCTCTCTACATCAGGCAATTATAACATCTCATTTCCACGGCAAGCAGATGAAAGGAGTATTAGCTTTTGAGGGAAGATTATTAATTTCCGGAAGAAATGGCCAGGATCTTATCTAATTCCCTTGTGGAATTTGATGAATTCTCGCGCAATATTTGCGCCATTCCATTTCTGTTTTCTTAGTAAGGGAAAGAGCGAATGATTCTTAGTAGTTTAATTACAAATTACGAAGTACAAGGTCATTTTCAAAAGCTCTAATGAAGTATGTAAAGATATGACCCATTTTCGTGATTCTGATACGCTTGTGCAGTGGATGTTAGGGTCAGTAACTCAGTAAAATCAACCATGAAAAGAACTGATGTATAAATTTGACTTACATTAAGGAGGGAATTCAAGCAAAACTATATTAACAGGCGAAGCATTAAGATAGTATCGACGACGAAGGGTTAACTATATGATTCTGAAGTAACAGCTGCTAAGGACAGGGATTATATATATAATATTTATATATATATATATATATATATATATATATTTACACATATATATATATATCTATATCTATGTGTATATATTATATATATATATATATATATATATATATATATGTTTGTGTGTGTGTGTGTGTGTGTATACTGTATATGTGCATATATATGTTATATGTAAATATATCTATCTATCTATCTATCTATCTATATATATATTATATATATATATATATATATATATATATATATATATATCACTCAGTGAATATATATTGTATATATATCTATATCTATATATATATTAATGATATATATATATATATATATATATATATATATATATATATATATATATATATATATATATATATATCTCCTCAGTGAAATGTTTGTGCCTTATCGTCAAAATCCACCTTATCAAAGTTGTCTGAGAAATAGTATGACGTCAAAATATTCAAAAGAACTTTGGAAATCACAATCGGCGAAGCTGTAGTCTCGAGGATAAGGTTCACTCAGCTTACATAATGACTGCATCAGAGTGGAAGTTGCACAGATTCAGAGGGACTGAAAACCACTTTCCTTGTCTTTATATAAATGCATTTAGAGTTATCGCAAATATGATACATTTAATGGAATGTTTATGCAAGAATCATCAAGATTGATGTAACAAATAACACGCCGTTATATAAGTGTATTTATAGTCATCATAAAAGCGATAGGTTCGAAGGATCGCTCATAGAAGAATTATAGTGTTTTTTGTAACAATATAGCAGTAAAACTGTGGTGAGAAAATATAAAATAAAAACTGTTTTCATTTCCTTTTTTTTGTTTTTTTGTTTTTGACAGTTCCTCGATGTACTTGCGAGTCCCTGAGAGATTTTGTTTCTTATTCCATTAATTCCGGCGATCGCGTAATATAGCTCAGAAATTACGTTTCATCATTCAGACACAAAGGCTTGTTATTCGCTACATACACACACAGTTTCATTTATTCTTGCACTTTCCCCCATTTCAACGAAGTCAAATCAAAACTGATTTCGAAACAGGGTGGAAATGATAACTTCATCATATATTTTCTTAAGATATACAAAAATTGCGCGCGCATTCCCTCTGAAATGTATAATTCCTGCATCTGTAGATAACCCTTGGAATTACTTTGATTTTTAGCACCTGTTGCTAAATTTAGGAGTGTGGAATGCGCTACGTTTGGATTTCACATTCCGCAGTTAGAACTCAGAGAAGAACCATTAATTAAGCACCTGTGTACACCGCGGGTAAGAATTCTGGATTTTTAGCTGGGGGTAGGGGCCGGTTGTTAGCGTTAATAATTTCACAAGAGCTAAAAGGGTCGCAAGAGGAGGGGAATACAGATTAATTCTATTTTCCATTTCTAGGACGCTTGCTTCAGTTTTTCTTTGATATTTAATGACAGCTTGCTTCAGGAAATTGAGGGAAATATAATCTCGTGAAGTCAGAAAATAGATCCCATTCCTTTATTGACGTGTATACAAATGTAATAATAATAATAATAATAATAATAATAATAATAATAATAATAATAATAGGTACACTTTGTATTCACATTACTCTTTAATCTCTTCATATTACATCAAAACAAAGAACCTCGTGATTCGTCTCGGTTGGTTATCCAAGTCCAGAGGTCCATAGCTGGCCTCGTTTTCCCTTTAATGCTTAACCACACTTACTATACGGGCCACCATTGGACAAGGCCCTGTGCTTGCACAAGGCCGACCTAACTTCATGATTTTATTACGCACGTTGATCAACTGTAGATACAATTCAGTGTCTTCATGTTGGTATTACCGTTACATAAGATTTCACTCATATCCTGATTTTGAATTCATAAAATATTTAACTCTGTAAAACGCTTCCTTCTTACAGTAACAGCTAGTGCTTTATTGCAGTTGAAGACGATCAGTATTTCCAGTTTTGTGCTTGAATGGAGTCGTTAGTTTTAGAATGGAAGCGAAGAGCTCTGTTGCACTGTATAGCAACCAAGGGAAGGACTCTCTCTATGGCGTCTGAGAATGAAATCATGCATTGTTCCGTTTCGTTTGTGATTTATTCTTCGTTTTGATTGTTAACAAATGAGAATTCTGAGAATTCTTTATTTTCTTAATTTCTACAATTCCTGGCTAATAATGGAAGTTGGTCAGACGCTGGAGCAAACAGAAAACAGAGACAACCAAAGTATATTTTCGGTCAATTTTGTTTTAATAAATCCAATGAAATGTTCACGCGTAGCAGACTAACAAAAATTATATCCGTGATTGGGATTTAATTACAATCTGCCGGGAAGTGACGTTGTGATATAATTGCTGTTGGTTTGATGTTTGTATGATTCCAGCTTCTAATTTGGTTCAGTGAAAGCCATTTTCACACTTCCCTTCACTAATTCACTCTTTCTATTTAGCATGAAGTAGGTGCATCTGCACCGAAGCGACGAATTTATTTCCATTTCTGAAAAACTTTATATCTTTGCTTTTCCAGTACTGCAGTATATTTGATCCTTTCTCAGTACTTTTTCTATGACCATCCTCTATTTTCTGCTAAAAATGTGCAAAACCATTTTATTGCTGAGAACTCCTGAACAGTTTTCATGGATTTCAGGAATTCTTTCTGTTATTTTGTGTCCATGTAAAACAAAATCAAGAGAAATATGCATTTAAGAGCGGACATTTACATATGCTCCTAAAAAGAAAGTTACGGGTTACTTTCTTCAGATTTTTATTAAATGGCATACCGTAAATACCCGTATTTTCGGCCATGAGAAGGACAGAGTTTACTATTTCACCTTAACTTTTTTCAATTCATTCATGGCTTCACTCTTCTTTCTGTATTTCCCATTCCCATCTGTTACTCCTTTCTAATGAACACCATAGTCTTTGGAAGCTTGTATTTCAAGTCAATGACCCCTTTGGGCTTGTTCCATATGAATAGGTTCATCCTCTGAATAATGATAATAATAATTTAAGTAAAACAAAAACTCAAAAGAAATGAAACTAATATTTCTTGATAACAAAGAACCGATTACCCGCCGAGGCTTCCCAATCTTACCGAATATATCCCATAGTTCCTCGTCACCAGAAGCCATCTTTTTTCACCGAACGGCTTTGATGGATGAAGAGCTGTTTTCAATACCCTATTCATTAAGCCCCAATAGTCAATAGAAGATTTAATGACGAAGCCTTTTTCGTTTCGGGTTGATTAGAAACCCATTCGTCTAAGTTCTTTTGCGGGACAAACAATGGCTGTGATTTGGACCTCAATTCAAAACTCCGTCTTTTACGGGGAAATTCTTATCTTAGGATTCTATTCATAAGATAAAGATTGAACATTCTTTAACAGTTATTGATGCTGTTGTTTTTTCGTTCTTTTAATCAGAGTTATTGTCAATATCGTCTTCATTAGAATATTCATAAAATGAAAGAGAGATATTTCAATATGCAAAGGACCCAGATGATCAAAGGAAAAAAAGATCAGACTTTCTCTTCGAGATTCCCCCTTTAGGGAGGTGGTGCCGTCAGTAAATCTAGCTTGACAAATGTTATTATAAAAAAAGTACTGCCATTTTGATCGAAATTGAAATATAGACAAAGGAATTAACTAAAGAAACTAAAAGTCATCTGGGCCAAGGTAAAGATTCTGCTGATCCTTCTCTTTCTTTCCTGATATTCCTTAAAATTTTCAGTTTTATTAAAGAATCATAAATGTTTATTTATCTCCACACTAGCTTTCATTATATCTTGTTATAATCTCTCTTGTATGTTATTTAAATTAATTATTGTACTTCTCATCTGCAACCCTGTCTGTGCCATCTGGATATATCTGATGTTATGAGTTTTTCATATTTAAAACCTTACACTATAGACGATAAAATGTAAATCTTTATTACACAAAATATCCTCC